>NC_057411.1:19032959-19051030 GCF_019320065.1 Cervus canadensis | reverse complement strand
GTTTTAAATCATAAATGGAGGTGTTTGCATTTTGTCACAGGCTTTCTTCTGCATCCTATTGAGGAAATCATATGATTTTTATCTTTCAATTGTTAATGTGTGTATTCATTGATAGCACCAAACACAAAAATAAACTCAAAATGGATTAAAGATCTAAATGTAAGACCAGAAACTATAAAACTCCTAGAGAGAGAACATGGCAAAACACTCTCCGACATAAATCACAGCAAGATCTCTATGACCCACCTCCCAGAATATTGGAAATAAAAGCAAAACTAAACAAATGGGACCTAATGAAACTTAAAAGCTTTTGCACTACAAAGGAAACTATATGTAAGGTGAAAAGACAGCCCTCAGATTGGGAGAAAATAATAGCAAATGAAGAAACAGACAAAGGATTAATCTCAAAAATATACAAGCAACTCCTGCAGCTCAATTCCAGAAAAATAAATGACCCAATCAAAAAATGGGCCAAAGAACTAAACAGACATTTCTCCAAAGAAGACATACAGATGGCTAACAAACACATGAAAAGATGCTCAACATCACTCATTATTAGAGAAATGCAAATCAAAACCACAATGAGGTACCATTACACGCCAGTCAGGATGGCTGCTATCCAAAAGTCTACAAGCAATAAATGCTGGAGAGGGTGTGGAGAAAAGGGAACCCTCTTACACTGTTGGTGGGAATGCAAACTAGTACAGCCACTATGGAAAACAGTGTGGAGATTTCTTAAAAAACTGGAAATAGAACTGCCATATGACCCAGAAATACCACTTCTGGGCATACACACTGAGGAAACCAGATCTGAAAGAGACATGTGCACCCCAATGTTCATCGCAGCACTGTTTATAATAGCCAGGACATGGAAGCAACCTAGATGCCCATCAGCAGATGAATGGATAAGGAAGCTGTGGTACATATACACCATGGAATATTACTCAGCCATTAAAAAGAATTCATTTGAATCAGTCCTAATGAGATGGATGAAACTGGAGCCCCTTATACAGAGTGAAGTAAGCCAGAAAGATAAAGAACATTACAGCATACTAACACATATATATGGAATTTAGAAAGATGGTAACGATAACCCTATATGCAAAAGGAAAAAGAGACACAGAAATCAGAACAGACTTTTGAACTCTGTGGGAGAATGTGAGGGTGGATATTTCAAAAGAACAGCATGTATACTATTTATGGTGAAACAGATCACCAGCCCAGGTGGGATGCATGAGACAAATGCTCGGGCCTGGGGCACTGGGAAGACCCAGAGGAATCGGGTGGAGAGGGAGGTGGGAGGGGGGATCGGGATGGGGAATACGTGTAAATCTATGGCTGATTCATATCAATGTATGACAAAAAAAAAAAAAATGGAAAGCCAAATTTTAAAAAAAAATGATATAAATTTACAAATAGTCAGAAAAACAATATTTAAAATACAAAATGTAATTTGAACTTGACTGCATTACAGCTTTTATATTGTGGCATGCATTGCCTTTGATATCAAGAGAAATTTGGTTTAGAATTCAATTTCTTCTAACTCCAGTGTACATTAGCCTTGTGTTCTGCATGTAAACTGCTTAGCATAGTATTGGATAAAAATTAAGTCATTAATAAATTGGAGTTGTAAATATTATTTCCCCCTAAATGTCTTAATAGGAAGACTTTCAATATTTAGGTGCACTTCCATCTTCTGTGGCATCACTTCTGTCCCACAGAAGTAGTCATAAAACTATTTATGTGTCAAAACTTTAATTGCTTCAAAGTAAAGTTATCTGTAATATTTTTCCTATTAAGGATACATAGTGATGTAATAAGGTCATCTTTCAGCTAATCAGGAAAACTTGTTACATAGTGGAGGACATGATCCTTCATCCTGCTGTGTACCTAAAATGATGGGTCCCTTAAGGCCTGTACATTAATGTCAACTGGCTACATGACAAAATCATATAGCACTTTCTTCTTGGACCTTAGAATTTTAGTGACTAACATATATAAGAACATGGAAGTTGTCAGCTTTTTGTAACTTAATTCAAAACTAGCCCATTCTTAAAGAATTTTTAAAAATAACTTTTTTTCTTTTAAGCTTTATTTGTTGTTGTTATTCAGTTGCCAAGTCGTGTCTGACTCCTTGTTACCCAGTGAAATGCAACATACCAGGCTTCCCTGTTCTTATATTTCCTGGAGCTTGCTCAAATCATGTCCATTGAGTCGGTGATGGTATCTAACCATCTCATGTTCTGCAGCCCCCTTCTCCTCCTGCCTTCAATCTTTCCCAGCATCAGGGACTTTTCCAATGAGTCGGCTCTTCCCATCAGGTGGCCAAAGTACTGGAGCTTCAGTTTCCACATAGGCCTTTCCAACGAATATTCAGGGTTGATTTCCTTTACAATTGACTGGTCTGATCTCCTTGCAGTCTGGGGGGCTCTCCAGCACCCAAATTTGAAAGCATCCATTCTTCAGTGCTCAGCCTTCTTATGGGCCAACTCTCATATCCATTCATGACTACTAGAAAAACCATAATTTTGACTATACAGACCTTTGTTAGCAAAGTGATGTCTCTTCTTTTAAATATGCTGTATAGGTTTGTCATAGCTTTCCTTCCCAGGAGCAAGAGTATTTTAATTTCATGGCTGCAGTCACTGTCCATAGTGATTTTAGAGCCCAAGAAATAAAATGTGTCACTGCCTTCACTTTTCCCCCTTCTATTTGGCATGAAGTGATGGGACCGGATGTCATGATCTTCATTTTTTGAATGTTGAGTTTTAAGCCAGCTTTTTCATTCTCTTCTTTCATCCTCAGTAAGAGGCTCTTTTGTTCCTGTGTACTTCCTACCATTAGAGTGGTATCATCTGCATTTCTGAGGTTGTTGATATTTCTTCCTGCAATCTTGATTCCAGCTTGTGATTTATCCAGCCCAGCTTTTCACATGCTATATGTTGCATAGAAGTTAAATAAGAAAGATGGCAATATACAGCCTTGTCATCCTTCTTTCTCAATTTTGAATCACCCATTATTCCATGGTTGGTACTAACTTGCTTCTTGACCTGCATATAGGTTTCTCAGGAGACAGGTAAGGTGGTTTGGTACTTCCATCTCTTTAAGAATGTTCCACAGTTTGTTGTGATCCACATAGTCAAAGGCTTTAGCACAGTTAATGAAGAAGATGTTTTACTGGGAATTCCCTTGCTTTTTCTATGAACCAAGGGAGTTGATAATTTGATCTCTAGTTCCTCTGCCTTTTCTAAACTTAGTATGCACGTCTGTAAGCCTAGCTTGAAGGAATTTGAGCATAACCTTGCTAGCAGATGAAATGAGTGCAATTGTATTGGAATTGAATGAAAACTGACCTTTTTCAGTCCTGTGACCATTTCTGAGTTTTCCAAATTTGCTGACATATTGAGTGCAGCACTTTAATAGCATCATCTTTTAGGATTTTAAATAGCTCACTATTTAAAATACACCACTATCTTTGTAGTGCTCCCTAAAGCCCACTTGACTTCACACTCCAGAACATTAAGCTGTATAAGGTAATGCAAATTACTACTGAAAAACAAATTATAAATAGATTAAAATTTCCAGCTTTTATATATGATATAAAATGCTTGATATCATGTTCTAAAATTTAAAACTGAGCCATAACTTAGATTTATGTGAAGTCCTCTTACTTTTAAATGTAAACACCAGTATTCTTATCCCATAGGAGTAGATCTGACTTGGCAGCAGTACATTAAAAAAAAATTGTTTTATTCTTGTCCCAAATGTAAATTAAATGGCATAATTGCTAATGAAACTAGTACAAGTTTTGTTTCATGTTCTTCCATTTTCCTGAGGTAATCAACACCAAAGAGATAAAAGACAAAACATTTCAAATATTACACAGATTAACGGGAACACATGACTGAATGCACACCTCCTCTCAAAAAACATTTCTACACTGAGCGCTCATACAGTGATTCTATCCCACATCCATTATTTCATCCATTAGTTAATTCATTTATTTCCTTAATTTGAATTTGATTTAATATTTAATAAAATAATTAAAACAACTTATGTATTTAAATAAATTTAATTAATTCATATTTAATTTTTTGAATATTTCTGTTATTTCTTGAAAATTTAAGTACACATATCATTTAAAAATATAAACACAACAAGTAACTAACAAACCAATAGATAAGAAAGAATAAAAATTAAAACCTTTGATTACTCCTGCCTCCTCAGCACTTCTCCCAAAATAGGTAAGAAAGAAGAGGAAATTGGAAAAATAGAATTTTGAATTGAATAGAGGAAAAGTACAAAAAAGTACTAAAAGTAAATCTTAATGCACTGGCAATCATAATAACAATGTAAATCAGGGTTAGACAATTTGGCTGCAAAATAGTAATTTAAAATAATCTTTCTTCCCTGGTGGCTCAGAATTTGCCTGCAACACAGGAGACCCAGATTCAATACCTAGGTCAGGAAGATCCCCTGGAGAAGGGAATGGCAACCCACTCTAGTATTCTTGCCTTTATTATTCCATGGATAGAGGAGCCTGGTGAGTATGGTCCATGGGGTCACAAAGAGTCAGACAGGACTGAAGGACTATAGCTTTCACTTTCACTTCACTTACTAATTTAAACACATAGATTTGCAGATAAGATAACTAGAAATAATAAATACAACCTGCTTACAATGGCAAAAATAAAATGTAAATTCTCAGAAACTTTTAAAGTAAAAGATGGGAAAAGTCATTTAATTAAAATAACAAAAGGCTCCTGGGAGGATGCTGGATTTCTGATGACTATCAAAATCTTAATATATCTATTTCTTTATCTATTCATAATATATTGCATTACTTGTGATTTTAAAAAAGTTATCTTTGCACAATAACAGAAAAAAATTTCAGCAGGGAGTTTGAGCAAGTCTACACTTGTCTGCTCTTTATAAAGTAGCCCACAATACATAAAGGTAAACTTGAAAGAATTAGATATTCTATTGTTTCAAGGGACATTTTAACACACATTTTGTAGTAACAGCATCAAAAATTGGGTATGTAATGAGTGAAAAATAGATTTAAGGAACTAGATCTGATAGACAGAATGCCTGATGAACAATGGATGGAGGTTCATAACATTGTGCAGGAGACAGGAATCAAGACCATCCCCAAGAGAAAGAAATGCAAAAGAAGATGGCTGGCTGAGGAGGCCTTACAAATAGCTGAGAAAAGAAGGGAAGCGAAAAGCAAAGGAGAAGTGGAAAGATATACCCATTTAAATGCAGAGTTCCAAAGAATAGCAAGGAGAGAAAAGCAAGCCTTCCTCAGCAGTCAATGCAAAGAAATAGAGGAAAACAATAGAATGGGAAAGACTAGAGATCTCTTCAAGAAAATTAGAGATACCAAGGGAACATTTCATGCAAAGATGGACTCCATAAAGGACAGAAATTGTATGGACCTAACAGAAGCAGAAGATATTAAGAAGAGATAGCAAGAATACACAGAAGAGCTGTATAAAAAAGACCTTCACAACCCAGATAATCATGATGGTGTGATCATTCACCTAGAGCCAGACATTCTGGAATGTGAAGTCAAATGGGCCTTAGGAAGCATCACTATGAACAAAGCTAGTGGATGTGATGGAATTCCAGTTGAGGTATTTCAAATCCTGAAAGATGATGCTGTGCAAGTGCTGCACTCAATATGACAGGAAATTTGGAAAACTCAGCAGTGGGCATAGGACAGGCAAAGGTCAGGTTTAATTCCAATCCCAAAGAAAGGCAAAGCCAAAGAATGCCCCAACTACTGCACAATTGCACTCATCTCATATGCTAGTAAGTAATGCTCAAAATTCTCCAAGCCAGGCTTCAGCAATACATGAAGCTTGAACTTCCAGATGTTAAAGTCAGTTTTAGAAAAGGCAGAGGGACCAGAGATCAAATTGCCAACATTCGCTGGATCATTGAAAAAGCAAGAGAGTTCCAAAGAAATATCTATTTCTGCTCTATTGACTATGCCAAAGGTTTTGACTGTGTGGGTAACAATAAACTGTGGAAAATTCTTCAAGAGATGGGAATACCAGACCACCTGACCTGCCTCTTGAGAAACCTGTATACAGGTCAGGAAGCAACAGTTAGAACTGGACATGGAACAACAGACTGGTTCCAAATAGGAAAAGGAGCATGTCAAGGCTGTATATTGTCACCCTGCTTATTTAACTTATATGCAGAGTACATCATGAGAAACGCTGGGCTGGAGGAAGCACAAGCTGGAATCAAGATTTCAAGGAGAAATAGCAATAACCTCAGATATACTGATGACATCACCCTTATGGCAGAAAGTAAAGAGGAACTAAAGAGCCTCTTAATGAAAGTGAAAGAGGAGAGTGAAAAAGTTGGCTTAAAGCTCAACATTCAGAAAACTAAGATCATGATATCCAGTTCCATCACTTCATGGCAAATTGATGGGGGAACAGTGCAAATAGTGGCTGACTTTATTTTTCTGGGCTCCAAAATCACTGCAGATGTTGATTGCAGCCATGAAATTAAAAGACACTTACTCTTTGGAAGGAAAGTTATGACCAACCTAGACAGCATGTTAAAAAGCAGAGACAAGTCTAGACTAAAAGGTCTAGTCAAGGCTATGGTTTTTCCAGTGGTCCTGTATGGATGTGAGAGTTGGATTATAAAGCAAGCTGAGCACTGAAGAGTTGATGCTTTTGCACTGTGGTGTTGGAGAAGGCTCTTGAGAGTCCCTTGAACTGCAAGGAGATACAACCAGTCCATCCTAAAGGAGATCAGTCCTAGGTGTTCATTGGAAGGACTGATGCTGAAGCTGAAACTCCAATACTTTGGCCTCCTGATGTAAAGAGCTGACTCATTGGAAAAGACCTTGATGCTGGGAAAGATTGAGGGAAAGAGAAGGGGATGACAGAGGATCAGATGGTTGGATGGCATCACCGACTCAATGGACATAGGTTTGGGTAAACTCCGGCAGTTGGTGATGGCCAGGGAGGTCTGGCATGCTGCAGTTCTTGGGGTCGCAAAGAGTCGGACATAACTGAGCAACTGAACTGAACTGAACTGAACTGAACTGAATGATCTAAACTCCATAATTAATTAAGTAAAGGAACCAAATTTCAATGCATTATTATTAAGGCTAGAGATAGCTACTTGAGTGTGTTCATTATACTAAAATTTTAATATACAAAGAATCTTCTGAAATAATGGTAGATCCTACATAGAAAAATGGTTCATCAATCAGTCAAATAATAAACTATATACGCACAATCAGATGAATCATTGGCTTGAATTGAAAGTAACTTTCATTACTTTTTATTTCTTGCTCTTTGGCATATTCGACTTGATTTTAGACTGATACACTATGTTTTAAAGAAAGTTGTGAAAATCTACGTTGTGGGATTCCGAGAAGATTTGGAATTATGCCTAGTAATGACAATTATCCCTGAAATATTTCAAGAAGCAATAGAAGCATATTAAGAGAGCATTAAGTACATCCTTGATTTCCTGGTGATAAAGCTTCTGTTACATTGTTATTGAGCACTGTGAGAATGACAGCAGGAGAAATGCTTTTAAAGGGTTGGACAGAAATACAGATGGCTTCTCACTAGGTCATTTTGTATTCCTCACTAGTTTATTTAGTTCAACCAGTATTTCACATAGAGCTTACACAGACAATTATTCATTTTCTTATATTTGAGTTTATTATCATTTGTATATGGTGGAGTTCATGATACAATAACAAAACAGACTAAAAGTATTTTAATTTATAAGATTTTTGAACAATAAATTTAGTCACTACCATTGTTGGTCCAAAAATATTTCAAAAAGTTAATATCATAATAAATCCTTTATGCAAAAATATAATATTCTGCATTAAATATAACACAAATATTATTTTTATACAGAAAATATGAGGATTGCTTTAATGATACAGCCTAGAGTTCTTTAATCTGAATTTGGATCAAAAAGATTAACATTTGATTTTCAAATAACTGGCTTAGGTTTATAAACTTCAGTGTTTTATATATTTACATGTACACAAACAATTTTTAATTCATAAGCAATTAGCGCATTTTTTAGGACAATGGGTTAAAAAACTAAATAAAGGAGATATTTGATGTATTTCTTTCTAAAAATCTTATGTGCATGGTTGTTTATTCATATGTATGCATATATGTGTACATATATGTAGCTTTTAAGACATCATGCTAATTACTTTGTTACATTATTCTACCAATATATATATTATCAATACTGTTCAATGTTATTATACATCCTTATTCTACATAATTTATAGCTATTGAATGTTTCCTTATAAGATTTTGTATGAGTGGTAATTAAATGTTTTCTGCTATCTCCAACCCATACACTCTGTAGCCCAGAGATAATCCATTTAAAACATTTCTCCCTACTATTCTTTTGATGCCCAGAGATTATTTGCTGCTTACATCAACATGTGTTCTCACCATCTTTTGACTCATCCTTAGTTAGATCTATTGCCAAAGAATAATGACTACATTTTATTATCTATCTTACATGGAACAGTTCATTTAATTATCACTTGTTCCCTGAGATAGAAGCAAAATTTATGTAATAATTCATAGAAATGTTCTTAATGAGATGAGACACACTGATCTGTTATCCCTTCCATTTTACTGTAGGCCTGAATTTAAAATTAATGCTTGAATATTGTCATACTCATTAAACAAAAAAAGCATTTTGTTTTTCTAATAGTGGTAAACCTGAAAAAAATAAATATAAAAGCAGAGATTAATAAAATGCAAATGATACGTTAAAGAAAAGATGCCAAATTTTGTTTGAAATAACATTATGAAAATTGATAAATGTCTACCAATATAGATACAAGAGAAAAAGATATATTACTTAATATTGGGAAAGATCTTAGTCTAATATCACTGCAAATATTCAGATCAAAAGCAGGTCTAGAGGGGACATTATAAATGTATGGTGAAATTTTGACAATGGGGTATAAATGGACAAATTCCTGGAAAAAATTACATCTTAAAGATGACAGCAGAAGAAATGGAAAATTAGGATAGTCTGATACCTACTATTAAAGAAATTAAAACTTTCCAGAAAAAATAAAAACTGAAAATAAAGAAATCAAAAAGAAATTGAAATTCACAGGCACAGATAGATTCAATTATAGCTTCTTCCAAAAAGGTGAACTCTCTAAGTTTTCTCAGAGCATTGGGAGAAGAGTTTAAGTTGTTTACTTTATGTTCTTGTAAACCAGTTATAGAAGTAATAACAGAGAGAAAGTTTTCCCTGGTCTTTATATATCAACTGTGTTATGAGAATTTTCCAGGCATGGCACACTGCAGTCTCTTCTCTAAGAAATACAGGAAGTCAGTCTTGACACGCTCAAAATGAAAAAAGGAAAAAAATAAAAACAACTGTAATATGATATCACTGTCAATCATTCAACTAAAGAAGCCTGGTCACAACAGAGGAAAAAAATTGTAACCCAATTATTTGCAGAGAATTTGACAACAATTGAATTTATATATCTCTGCTTTCCATAGATAGAAAAAAGTGGTGGATAAAGAGGCTTTTGCAATTCTCCTGTAACTTCAAGGCCAGAAGAAAGACAGATGGCTGAAAATCCAATGCAGTTAATATCTGATTAAATACTTAATGCTTTCTTAAGTAGAAAATAAAGCTTTTGTAAAAACTTTCTAATCTCTCTCTTGGATTTCCAAACTTTTCAGCCACTAGCTTATGAAAAAGTCTAATTAATTTGGGAACTAGAGAGAACATACACATTTGCTAAACATAAACAACAGATGTGACTTGGACTGAGGTCACATTAATGGAGATGGAAAATAAAGTATACTTGGAGGATATGTTTTAGAGGATAAGACAACAGGTATAGCTAGAAACTTGAATGGGAAAGTTGAAATCAAGAGAGGAACAGAGGGTTCCTCCTAAGTGTTTGACTTTTCTTAAAGCCACACTTTCTATTCTTCCTCCTTCATCTAGGTCCATTCTTATATCATCTCTCCATATCAGTCTGTTCTGAAGCAACAACATAGAATAATTCTGCCCCATGTACATAGAACATAAAGTTGTTTAGTGAGTATTTGGTAAGTAACAGTGTCACTGGAAAGGTGAACTAAATTTGGGAATGGTCAGAAACAAGAAACATGAGGGAGCTGCTGGACCCATGGAAACTGGATTCCAGAACCAGGGCCATGAGGACACAATTGGCCTGCTGCAGCCAGTACTGCTTTAGCTGCTGCTTCAGGAGAGTGAATCTTCCAGAGCTGCTGCTACTTCTGAACCTGGTACCTGGGTGCTACCAGTTCTGAGGCCATCACCACTGGATGTCCTCTATACTGGCTTTTCTTTTGAAACTAGCTCCTGCTTCAAAGTTTGAAAGCAGGATTGAGGGGGCGGGGGGGGTCTAACCATTTAAATCCAGATCATGTATCAGCCTCTTTGCTTTAAAGAAGACCGGAATAACAGCTGTATCTAGCCTTTTTGACTTCACAATGATATATCGGTTATTCCTCCCTGTAAGACTCATTTGTTAAAAAATTCCCCAGTGAAAGAAAGGGTGTTAGATGCTCCAGGGTCAAAAGCTGAATAATCACAAAGTTTTTTTTTACTTGCTATTTAAACAGTGTTGTTGATCAGAACAACAGCTGTGAGAGTTTGGATGTGAGAGTTGGACTATAAAGAAAGCTGAGGGCTGAAGAATTGATGCTTTTGAACTGTGGTTCTGGAGAAGACTCTTGAGAGCCCTTTGGACTGCAAAGAGATCAAACCAGTCAATCCTAAAGGAAATCAGTCCTGAATATTCATTGGAAGGACTGATGCTGAAGCTCCAATACTTTGGCTACCTGATATGAAGAATTGAGTCACTGGAAAAGACCCTGATGCTGGGAAAGATTGAAGGTGGAAGGAGAAGGGGATGTCAGAGGGTGAGATGGTTGGATGGCATCACCAACTTGATGGACATGAGTTTGAGCAAGCTCTGGCTGATGGACAGGGAAGCCTGGCATGCTCCATTCCATGGGGTCACAAAGAGTCAGACATAAATGAGTGTCTGAACCGAAATGTTGATCAGAAAACTTTTAGACAACTTCTTTTTCCTTCTTCATCTTACTTTCTTATACACTTTTATGACTTCTAAGGTCTACGTGCTAAAAACTCTAGAGCTCTTATTCAAACAACTCTTTCTGAACACCTGCAAACTATCAGTCTGCTGCTGCTAAGTCGTTTCAGTCGTGTCCAACTCTGTGCGACCCCATAGACGGCAGCCCACTAGGCTCCCCCATCCCTGGGATTCTCCAGGCAAGAACACTGGAGTGGGTTGCCATTTCCTTCTCCAATGCATGAAAGTGAAAAGTGAAAGTGAAGTCGCTCCATCGTGCCTGACTCTTCACGACCCCACGGACTGCAGCCTACCAGGTTCCTCTGTCCATGGGATTTTCCAGACAAGAGTACTGGAGTGGGTTGCCATTGCCTTCTCCGGCAAACTATCAGTCTACAAGACTTTAAATAGGTATAGAAATACAGGACAAATAGTCTCTACCATTTAGTGTGATGGGAAGACAAAAAGCAATACAGTTACCAGAAGTAAATGGTGACAGTGATGTGTTCAACAGGATTATGGAAATATAGAGAAGGGACTTTTAGCCCATCTTCAGAGAAGGAAAAAATAATTCAAGGAAAATAATATTAAAGTGAATCCATAAGAATACATAGAGTTACCCAAATAAGAGGGAAGAGAGTAATAGTTTTCCCAATATGATTTAGTCCTTTAGAATTAAAACTTAGCAAGAGAAGTTGTTAAAAAAAAAAAAAACAATCAGGCATTTGAAAGAGCATGGTATAATTGAATAATCCCAACATATCTATGTCAAAAACACGTGTTAGCAGAGTGGGCCATCTGTGACACGTGAGAAAAGTTATAGGAAGGAGGTTTTGACGGTCTTATAGCAGAAGGATTGGAGGGAAAAAACTGGAGTCAAGGAGGCCAGATGAGAGGATATCTTACAATGTAAGAAGGAGAGTAAAGTTTCAAATCCTATTAGGTCTGTTTTGAATAAGATTTTCACTCTCTCCTCTATACCTTCAAGTTTTATTTTTTATTTTAAGTAATAAATTATTTAAAACTCTGACTTAAAAGTCAACATTCAAAAAACTAATATCATGGCATCCAGTCCCATCACTTCTTGGCAAAGAGATGGGGAAACAATGGAAATAGTGACAGACTTTATTTTCTTGGACTCCACTGCAGATGGTGACTGCAGCCATGAAATTAAAAGACTCTTCCTCCTTGGAAGAAAAGCTATGACCAACCTAGACAGCATATTAAAAAGCAGAGCCATTACTTTGTCAACAAAAGTCTGTCTATTCAAAGCTATGATTTTTCCAGTAATCATGTGTGAATGAATGTTAGAGCTGGACCATAAAGAAAGCTGAGCACCAAAGAATTGATGCTTTTTTTTTTTTTCTTTATTATTTTTTTTTTCCAGTGGGTTTTGCCATACATTGATATGAATCAGCCATGGATTTACATGTATTCCCAATCCCGATCCCCCCTCCCACCTCCCTCTCCACCCGATTCCTCTGGGTCTTCCCAGTGCACCAGGCCGGAGCACCTGTCTCATGCATCCCACCTGGGCTGGTGATCTGTTTCACAATAAATAGTATACATGCTGTTCTTTTGAAATATCCCACCCTCACATTCTCCCACAAAGTTCAAAAGTCTGTTCTGTATTTCTGTGTCTCTTTTTCTGTTTTGCATATAGGGTCATCGTTATCACCTTTCTAAATTCCATATATATGTGTTAGTATGCTATAATGTTCTTTATCTTTCTGGCTTACTTCACTCTGTATAATGGGCTCCAGCTTCATCCATCTCATTAGGATTGGTTCAAATGAATTCTTTTTAATGGCTGAGTAATATTCCATGGTGTATATGTACCACAGCTTCCTTATCCATTCATCTGCTGATGGGCATCTAGGTTGCTTCCATGTCCTGGCTATTATAAACAGTGCTGCGATGAACATTGGGGTGCACCTGTCTCTTTCAGATCTGGTTTCCTCAGTGTGTATGCCCAGAAGTGGGATTGCTGGGTCATATGGCAGTTCTATTTCCAGTTTTTTAAGAAATCTCCACACTGTTCTCCATAGCGGCTGTACTAGTTTGCATTCCCACCAACAGTGTAAGAGGGTTCCCTTTTCTCCACACCCTCTCCAGCATTTATTGCTTGTAGACTTTTGGATAGCAGCCATCCTGACTGGCGAGTAATGGTACCTCATTGTGGTTTTGATTTGCATTTCTCTGATAATGAGTGATGTTGAGCATCTTTTCATGTGTTTGTTAGCCATCTGTATGTCTTCTTTGGAGAAATGTCTGTTTAGTTCTTTGGCCCATTGTTTGATTGGGTCATTTATTTTTCTGGAATTGAGCTGCAGGAGTTGCTTGTATATTTTTGAGATTAATCCTTTGTCCGTTTCTTCATTTGCTATTATTTTCTCCCAATCTGAGGGCTGTCTTTTCACCTTACTTATAGTTTCCTTTGTAGTGCAAAAGCTTTTAAGTTTCATTAGGTCCCATTTGTTTAGTTTTGCTTTTATTTCCAATATTCTGGGAGGTGGGTCATAGAGGATCTTGCTGTGATTTATGTCGGAGAGTGTTTTGCCTATGTTCTCCTCTAGGAGTTTTATAGTTTCTGGTCTTACATTTAGATCTTTAATCCATTTTGAGTTTATTTTTGTGTATGGTGTTAGAAAGTGTTCTAGTTTCATTCTTTTACAAGTGGTTGACCAGTTTTCCCAGCACCACTTGTTAAAGAGGTTGTCTTTTTTCCATTGTATATCCTTGCCTCCTTTGTCAAAGATAAGGTGTCCATAGGTTCGTGGATTTATCTCTGGGCTTCCTATTCTGTTCCATTGATCTATATTTCTGTCTTTGTGCCAGTACACATACTGTCTTTATGAACTTTGGCTTTGTTAGTAGAGTCTGAAGTCAGGCAGGTTTATTCCCAGTCTCCATTCATTCTTCTCAGATATTTTGCTATTCGAGGTTTTTTGTATTTCCATACAAAATTGTTGAATTCTTTGGTCTAAGTTCTGTGAAAAATACCATGGTAGCTTGATAGGGATTGCATTGATTCTATAGACTGCTTTGGGTAGAATAGCCATTTTGACAATATTGATTCTTCCAATCCATGAACACGGTATGTTTCTCCATCTGTTTGTGTCCTCTTTGATTTCTTTCATCAGTGTTTTATAGTTTTCTATGTATAGGTCCTTTGTTTCTTTAGGTAGATATACTCCTAAGTATTTTATTCTTTTTGTTGCAATGGTGAATGGTATTGTTTCCTTAATTTCTCTTTCTGTTTTTTCATTGTTAGTATATAGGAATGCATGGGATTTCTGTGTGTTAATTTTATATCCTGCAACTTTACTATATTCATTGATTAGCTCTAGTAATTTTCTGGTAGAGTCTTTAGGGTTTTCTATGTAGAGGATCATGTCATCTGCAAACAGTGAGAGTTTCATTTCTTCTTTTCCTATCTGGATTCCTTTTACTTCTTTTTCTGCTCTGATTGCTGTGGCCAGAACTTCCAACACTATGTTGAACAGTAGTGGTGAGAGTGGGCACCCTTGTCTTGTTCCTGATTTCAGGGGGAATGCTTTCAATTTTTCACCATTGAGGTGATGCTTGCTGTGGGTTTGTCATATATGGCTTTTATAATGTTGAGGTATGTTCCTTCTATTCCTGCTTTTTGGAGAGTTTTAATCATAAATGAGTGTTGAATTTTGTCAAAGGCTTTCTCTGCATCTATTGAGATAATCATATGGGTTTTATCTTTCAATTTGTTAATGTGGTGTATTACATTGATTGATTTGCGGATATTAAAGAATCCTTGCATTCCTGGGATAAAGCCCACTTGGTCATGGTGTATGATTTTTTTTAATATGTTGTTGGATTCTGTTTGCTAGAATTTTGTTAAGGATTTTGCATCTATGTTCATCAGTGATATTGGCCTGTAGTTTTCTTTTTTTGTGGCATCTTTGTCTGGTTTTGGAATTAGGGTGATGGTGGCCTCATAGAATGAGTTTGGAAGTTTACCTTCTTCTGCAATTTTCTGGAAGAGTTTGAGTAAGGTAGGTGTTAGCTCTCTCTAAATTTTTGGTAGAATTCAGCTGTGAAGCCATCTGGTCCTGGGCTTTTGTTTGCTGGAAGATTTTTTATGACAGTTTCGATTTACTTGCTTGTGATGGGTCTGTTAAGATCTTCTATTTCTTCCTGTTTCAGTTTTGGAAAGTTATACTTTTCTAAGAATTTGTCCATTTCATCCAAGTTGTCCATTTTATTGGCATAGAGCTGCTGGTAGTAGTCTCTTATGATCCTTTGTATTTCAGTGTTGTCTGTTGTGATCTCTCCATTTTCATTTCTAATTTTGTTAATTTGGTTCTTCTCTCTTTGCTTCTTAATGAGTCTTGCTAATGGTTTGTAAATTTTGTTTATTTTTTCAAAAAACCAGCTTTTAGCTTTGTTGATTTTCTTGCTATGGTCTCTTTAGTTCTTTTGCATTTATTCTGCCCTGATTTTTAAATTTTCTTTCCTTCTGCTAACTCTTGGGGGTTCTTCATTCCTTCCTTCTCTAATTGCTTTAGGTGTAGAGTTTTAGGTTATTTTATTTGGTTTTTTTCTTGTTTCTTGATGTAAGCCTGTAATGCTATGAACCTTCCCCTTAGCACTGCTTTTACAGTGTCCCATAGGTTTTGGGTTGTTGTGTTTTCATTTTCATTCATTTCTATACATATTTTGATTTCTTTTTGATTTCTTCTATGATTTGTTGGTTATTCAGAAGCGTGTTATTTAGCCTCCATATGTTTGAAGTTTTAACAATTTTTTTCCTGTAATTGAGATCTAATCTTACTGCACTGTGGTCAGAAAAGATGACTGGAATGATTTCAATTTTTTGAATTTTCCAAGACCAGATTTATGGCCCAGGATGTGATCTATTCTGGAGAAGGTTCCGTGTGCACTTGAGAAAAAGGTGAAGTTGATTGTTTTGGGGTGAAATGTCCTATAGATATCAATTAGGTCTAGCTGGTCCATTGTGTCATTTAAGGTTTGTGTTTCCTTGTTAATTTTCTGTTTAGTTGATCTATCCATAGTTTTGAGTGGGGTATTAAAGTCTCCCACTATTATTGTGTTACTATTAATTTCCTCTTTCATACTCGTTAGTGTTTGCCGTACATATTGCGGTGCTCCTATGTTGGGTGCATATATATTTATAATTGTTATATCTTCTTCTTGGATTGATCCTTTGATCATTATATAGTGGCCTTCTTTGTCTCTTTTCACATCCTTTATTTGAAAGTCTATTTTATCTGATATGAGTATTGCTACTCCTGCTTTCTTTTGGTCTCCGTTTGCATGGAATATTTTTTTCCCAGCCCTTCACTTTTAGTCTGTATGTGTTCTCTTGTTTGAGGTGGGTCTCTTGTAGACAGCATATATAGGGGTCTTGTTTTTGTATCCATTCAGCCAATCTTTGTCTTTTGGTTGCGGGCATCAACGCCATTTACATTTAACGGTAATTATTGATAGGTGTGTCCGTTGCCATTTTAACTTTGTTGTTGTGGTCACGTTTATACAACCTTTCTCATTTCCTGTCTAGAGAAGATCCTTTAGCATTTTGTTGAAGAGCTGGGTTTCGGTGGGTGCTGAAATTCTCTCAGCTTTTTGCTTTATCTGTAAAGCTTTTGAATTTCTCCTTCATATCGAATGAGAATCCTTGCTGGATACAGTTAATCTAGGTTGTAGGTTATTTCTCTTTCATTACTTTTCAGTATTGTCTTGCCATTCCCTTCGGCCTGGAGCGGTTTCTATTGATAGTTCAGCTGTTATCCTTATGGGGATCCCTTTGTGTGTTATTTTTTGTTTCTCCCTTGTTGCTTTTAATATTTGTTCTTTGTTTTTGATCTTTGTTAATTTGATTAATATGTGTCTTGGGGTGTTTCGCCTTGGGTTTATCCTGTTTGGGACTCTCTGGGCTTCTTGGACTTGGGTGGCTATTTCCTTCCCCATTTTAGGGAAGTTTTCAGCTATTATCTCCTCGAGTATTTTCTCATGGCCTTTCTTTTTGTCTTCTTCTTCTGGAACTCCTATGATTCAAATGTTGGGGCGTTTCACAGTGTCCCAGAGGTCCCTGAGATTGTCCTTATTTCTTTTTATCCTTTTTTCTTTTTTCCTCTCTGCTTCATTATTTCCACCATTTTATCTTCTACCTCACTTATCCTATCTTCTGCCTCCGTTATTCTACTCTTGGTTCCCTCCAAAGTGTTTTTGATCTCATTCATTGCATTATTCATTTTTAATTGACTCTTTTTTATTTCTCCTAGGTCTTTATTAAACATTTCTTGTATCTTTTCAATCTTTGTCTCCAGGCTATTTATCTGTAACTCCATTTTGTTTTCAAGATTTTGGATCATTTTTATTATCATTATTCTAAATTCTTTTTCAGGTAGATTCCCTATCTCCTCCTCTTTTGTTTGACTTGGTGGGCATTTTTCATGTTCCTTTACCTGTTGGGTATTTCTTTGCCTTTCCATCTTGTTTAGATTGCTGTGTCTGGAGTGGGCTTTCTGTATTCTGGAGGTCTGTGGTTCCTTTTTATTGTGGAGGTTTTACCCAGTGGGTGGGGTTAGACGATTGGCTTGTCAAGATTTCCTGGTTAGGGGAGCTTGCGTCAGTGTTCTGGTGCGTGGAACTTGATTTCTTTTCTTTGGAGAGCAATGGAGTGCCCAGTAATGAGTTTTGAGATGGGTCTATGTGTTAGGTGTGTCCTTGGGCAGCCTGTATGTTGATGTTCAGGGCTATGTTCCTGCGTTGCTGGAGAATTTGCGTGGTATGTCTTGCTCTAAAACTTATTGGCTCTTGGGTGGTGGTTGGTTTCAGTGTAGGTATGGAGGCTTTTGGACGGTCACTTATTACTTAAAGTTTCCATGTAGTCAGGAGTTTTCTGGTGTTTCTCAGGTTTTGGCTTAAGTCTCCTGGCCTTCTTGGA
>NC_057411.1:18941749-19032859 GCF_019320065.1 Cervus canadensis | reverse complement strand
TTGGCCCTTAACTCTCACAGTTGCATTTACATAATTATAATTACAACATAGTTATTTCTGATAATTTTAAGCAAGTGAAAGATGTTTCCCCCCTGTGCCCATATCAGGCATGTAATTGGAGCTCAGTAGGTATATCTTGATTTATTTGGGAGTGAAGGGTCACAGTCATGCTCACGCTACCTTTTAGATAAGCTGGCACAGGTTCTGTCACTTAAAGACTCACCGATTACTATTTTTAGTCATATTGAAACTAATGGAAATTTTGTCCCCATTGTATATTGATGTGTTTCTTGAAAATGCTTAAAGAATTCCCTAGTTCTTTCTTCTGTCTCTTATGTCTTTAGAGTTGGTAGTGCATTGGAGATCAGAGTGACATCCTTAATCCCACACTGCCTATGAGATGAATTTAGGTCTCTTCTTTTCTTTAAAATACGTTTATTAATAAATGGAAAGGTGAATTGATTCTTTAAGAAAGAATTGGAAAACAGGAAATTTGGAATTCCTTTCCATAGGGAGTAATATCTAAGAAATAGTATGAGTATACCTGTATTAGAGATTAGATAAAATAGTACCTCTTTTTTATGGAAAGAAAACCATTTCTATGGGGGTTCTTTTAGAATTATAAGTATTTTAAAACTTTTAAAATGCATTAATATCTTCTTGAAAAAATAGTTTTAATGTATTTGGAAAATATGAAATATTCAAAGAACAAAATTAAAATTATGTATAATCTCATTTTGGGCTTCCCTGGTGGCTCAGAGGTTAAAGCGTCTGCCTGAAATGTGGGAGACCTGGGTTTGATCCCTGGGTCGGGAAGATCCCCCGGAGAAGGAAATGGCAACCCACTCCAGTATTCTTGCCTGGAGAAGTCATAACTTCTGTTCATTTGAAGTATGTCTTAACCTTTTTGTTCTATATAATTTTTATAATTAGATACCCCTTTCTTCTCAACATTATTTGTACATTTCCACATTACTAAATAGTCTTAAAAATATTTTTATCTGGTATTGGCATGTAGGACATTCAGATTGCTTCTATTTTTGTCTGTACTGAATAATGACATAATAATCTTTATCCATTTTTTTTTCACTTTTATTATTTCTTTTGGGGCTTCCCTGGTGGCTCAGCAGTAAACAATCTGCCTGCAATGCAGGAGCTGCAGGAGACACAGGTTCAATCCCTGGGTCAGGAAGATCCCCCTGGAGAAGGGCATGGAAACCCACTCTAGTATTCTTGTCTGGAGAATCCCATGGGCAGAGGAGCCTGGCAGGCTACAGTCCCTAGGATTGCAGAGAGTCAGACATGACACATTTGTATTACATTATTAAAAAAAAAAAAAAATCAGAGGATCTAAAATAAATGAAACATGATAAATATCCAAAAGTCCATATTACCTTATATTATTAATTGATCACGACCCTTTTTTCCTACTGAACCTGGTCAAGACCTCAAAATACTTTTTTCAAATTTATATATTTCTGTTTAAGATATTTTAACAGTTTGAAACTTTTATTTTAATCTTACAATTTATGTCTGAGTTTAGCTAATTCAATTTTAATTTTCACATCCTTGCCTACTACAATTACCAGTCTAATTTATTAGTATGATTTTTACATTAGGTATTCACTCAATCTTATTTACTCCAAATTTTATCCACTCTGCAATGCCTTGCTCTACTTCCAGACTTACCTTCTTTTTTCACATCAATCCTATCTTGTTCATGGCTTTTCAATATACCTCTTAGTTAGGGAAATTAAATACCAGCTCTTAATTCCGATATTTGAAACACTTATAGAGAAAGTTGTGTTTTTTGTTTGTTTCATTTTTTTTTTTTAATTTTTTTATTAGTTGGAGGCTAATTACTTCACAACATTTCAGTGGGTTTTGTCATACATTGATATGAATCAGCCATAGATTTACACGTATTCCCCATCCCGATCCCCCCTTGCATCTCCCTCTCCACCCGATTCCTCTGGGTCTTCCCAGTGCACCAGGCCCAAGCACTTGTCTCATTGCATCCCACCTGGGCTGGTGATCTGTTACCATAGATGATACATTGCTGTTCTTTGTAATTATCCCACCCACCTTCTCCACAGAAGTTCAAAAAGTTGTTCTGTATTTTCTGTTTCTCTTTTTCTGTTTTGCATATAGGGTTATCGTTATCACCTTTCTAAATTCCATATATATGTTTTAGTATGCTGTAATGTTCTTTATCTTTCTGGCTTACTTCACTCTGTATAATGGGCTCCAGCTTCATCCATCTCATTAGGATTGGTTCAAATGAATTCTTTTTAATGGCTGAGTAATATTCCATGGTGTATATGTACCACAGCTTCCTTATCCATTCGTCTGCTGATGCGCGCATCTTAGGTTGCTTCCATGTCCTGGCTATTATAAACAGTGCTGCGATGAACATTGGGGTGCACCTGTCTCTTTCAGATCTGGTTTCCTCAGTGTGTATGCCCAGAAGTGGGATTGCTGGGTCATATGGCAGTTCTATTTCCAGTTTTTTAAGAAATTTCCACACTGTTTTCCATAGTGGCTGTACTAGTTTGCATTCCCACCAACAGTGTAAGAGGGTTCCCTTTTCTCCACACCCTCTCCAGCATTTATTGCTTGTAGACTTTTGGATAGCAGCCATCCTGACTGGCGTGTAATGGTACCTCATTGTGGTTTTGATTTGCATTTCTCTGATAATGAGTGATGTGGAGCATCTTTTCATGTGTTTGTTAGCCATCTGTATGTCTTCTTTGGAGAAATGTCTGTTAGTTCTTTGGCCCATTTTTTGATTGGGTCATTTATTTTTCTGGAATTGAGCTGCAGGAGTTTGCTTGTATATTTTTGAGATTAATCCTTTGTCTGTTTCTTCATTTGCTATTATTTTCTCCCAATCTGACGGCTGTCTTTTCACCTTACTTATAGTTTCTTTTGTAGTGCAAAAGCTTTTAAGTTTCATTAGATCCCATTTGTTTAGTTTTGCTTTTATTTCCAATATTCTGGAAGGTGGGTCATAGAGGATCTTGCTGTGATTTATGTCGGAGAGTGTTTTGCCTATGTTCTCCTCTAGGAGTTTTATAGTTTCTGGTCTTACATTTAGATCTTTAATCCATTTTGAGTTTATTTTTGTGTATGGTGTTAGAAAGTGTTCTAGTTTCATTCTTTTACAAGTGGTTGACCAGTTTTCCCAGCACCACTTGTTAAAGAGGTTGTCTTTTTTCCATTGTATATCCTTGCCTCCTTTGTTGAAGATAAGGTGTCCACAGGTTCGTGGATTTATCTCTGGGCTTTCTATTCTGTTCCATTGATCTATATTTCTGTCTTTGTGCCATACCACACTGTCTTGATGACTGTGGCTTTGTAGTATAGTCTGAAGTCAGGCAGGTTTGATTCCTTTCCAGTTCCATTCTTCTTTTTCAAGATTACCTTTGGCTATTCGAGGTTTTGTATTCCATGCAAATTGTTGAAATTCTTTGGTCTAGTTTGGAAAAAATACCGTTGTGTAGCTTGATAGGGATTGCATTGAATCTATAGATTGCTTTGGGTAGAATAGCCATTTTGACAATATTGATTCTTCCAATCCATGAACACGGTATATTTCTCCATCTGTTTGTGTCCTCTTTGATTTTTTTCATCAGTGTTTTATAGTTTTCTATGTATAGGTCTTTTGTTTCTTTAGGTAGATATACTCCTAAGTATTTTATTCTTTTTGTTGCAATGGTGATGGTATTGTTTCCTTAATTTCTCTTTCTGTTTTCTCATTGTTAGTATATAGGAATGCAAGGGATTTCTGTGTGTTAATTTTATATCCTGCAACTTTGCTATATTCATTGATTAGCTCTAGTATTTTCGTAGAGTCTTTATTGGTTTCTTTTTATGTAAGAGGATCATGATCTGCAACAGTGAGGTTTCACTTCTTCTTTTCCTGTTCTGGATTCCTTTTACTTCTTTTCTGCTCTGATTGCTGTGGCCAGAACTTCCAACACTATGTTGAATAGTAGTGGTGAGAGTGGGCACCCTTGTCTTGTTCCTGATTTCAGGGGAAATGCCTTCAATTTTTCACCATTGAGGGTGATGCTTGCTGTGGGTTTGTCATATATAGCTTTTATTATGTTGAGGTATGTTCCTTCTATTCCTGCTTTTTGGAGAGTTTTAATCATAAATGAGTGTTGAATTTTGTCAAAGGCTTTCTCTGCATCTATTGAGATAATCATATGGTTTTATCTTTCAATTTGTTAATGTGGTGTATTACATTGATTGATTTGTGGATATTAAAGAATCCTTGCATTCCTGGGATAAAGCCCACTTGGTCATGGTGTATGATTTTTTAATATGTTGTTGGATTCTGTTTGCTAGAATTTTGTTAAGGATTTTTGCATCTATGTTCATCAGTGATATTGGCCTGTAGTTTTCCTTTTTTGTGGCATCTTTGTCTGGTTTTGGAATTAGGGTGATGGTGGCCTCATAGAATGAGTTTGGAAGTTTACCTTCTTCTGCAATTTTCTGGAAGAGTTTGACTAAGATAGGTGTTAGCTCTTCTCTAAATTTTTGGTAGAATTCAGCTGTGAAGCCATCTGGTCCTGGGCTTTTGTTTGCTGGAAGATTTTTGATTACAGTTTCGATTTCCTTGCCTGTGATGGGTCTGTTAAGATCTTCTATTTCTTCCTGGTTCAGTTTTGGAAAGTTATACTTTTCTAAGAATTTGTCCATTTCATCCAAGTTGTCCATTGTATTGGCATAGAGCTGCTGGTAGTAGTCTCTTATGATCCTTTGTATTTCAGTGTTGTCTGTTGTGATCTCTCCATTTTCATTTCTAATTTTGTTAATTTGGTTATTCTCTCTTTGTTTCTTAATGAGTCTTGCTAATGGTTTGTCAATTTTGTTTTATTTTTTCAAAAAACCAGCTTTTAGCTTTGTTTGATTTTGCATATGGTCTCTTTATGTTTCTTATTGCATTTATTTCTGCCTTAATTTAAAGATTTCTTACCTTCTGCCTAAAACCCTGGTTCTTCATTTCTTTCCTTCTTCTAATTGCTTTAGGTTGTTAGAGTTAGGTATTTATTTGGCTTTTTTCTTGTTTCTTGATGTTAAGCCTGTAATGCTTATGAACCTTTCCCCTTAGCACTGCTTTTACAGTGTCCCATAGGTTTTGCGGGTTGTTTGTGTTTTCATTTTCATTCATTTCTAAACTATTTTTGATTTCTTTTTAGATTTCTTCTATGATTTGTTGGTTATTCAGAAGCGTGTTATTTAGCCTCCAGGTGTTTGAATTTTTAACAATTTTTTCCCTGTAATTGAGATCTAATCTTACTGCACTGTGGTCAGAAAAGATGACTGGAATGATTTCAATTTTTTTGAATTTTCCAAGACTAGATTTATGGCCCAGGATGTGATCTATTCTGGAGAAGGTTCCGTGTGCACTTGAGAAAAAGGTGAAGTTGCTTGTTTTGGGGTGAAATGTCCTATAGATATCAATTAGGTCTAGCTGGTCCATTGTGTCATTTAAAGTTTGTGTTTCCTTGTTGATTTTCTGTTTAGTTGATCTATCCATAGTTGTGAGTGGGGTATTAAAGTCTCCCGCTATTATTGTGTTGCTATTAATTTCCTCTTTCATACTCGTTAGTGTTTGCCGTACATTATTGCCGGTGCTTCTATGTTGGGTTGCATATATATTTATAATTGTTATATCTTTCTTCTTGGATTGATTCCTTGATCATTATGTAGTGTTCCTTCTGTTGTCTCTTTTCACAGCTTTTATTTGAAAGTCCTATTTTATCTTGATATGAGTATTGCGACTTCCTGCTTTCTTTTTGGCTCCTTTTTGCCATTGAAATATTTTTTTCCAGCCCTTCACTTTTAGTCGTATTGTGTCTTTCTTGTGAGGTGGGTCTCTTGTAGACAACATATATCGGGGTCTTGTTTTTGTGTCCATCCAACCAGTCTTTGTCTTTTGGTTGGGTCATTCAACCCAGTTACATTTAAGGTAATTATTGATAAGTATGGTCCCATTGCCATTTACTTTGTTGTTTTGGGTTCACATTTATACAACCTTTCTGTGTTTCCTGTCTAGAGAAGATCCTTTAGCATTTGTTGAAGAGCTGGTTTGGTGGTGCTGAATTCTCTCAGCTTTTGCTTGTCTGTAAAGCTTTTGAGTTCTCCTCATATCTGAATGAGATCCTTGCTGATACAGTAATCTAGGTTGTAGGTTATTCTCTTTCATTACTTTCAGTATGTCTTGCCATTCCCTTCTGGCCTGGAGGGTTTCTATTGAAAGGTCAGCTGTTATCCTTACGGGAATCCCTTTGTGTGTTATTTGTTGTTTCTCCCTTGCTGCTTTTAATATTTGTTCTTTGTGTTTGATCTTTGTTAATTTGATTAATATGTGTCTTGGGGTGTTTCGCCTTGGGTTTATCCTGTTTGGGACTCTCTGGGTTTCTTGGATTTGGGTGGCTATTTCCTTCCCCATTTTGGGGAAGTTTTCAGCTATTATCTCCTCGAGTATTTTCTCATGGCCTTTCTTTTTGTCTTCTTCTTCTGGAACTCCTATGATTCGAATGTTGGGGCGTTTCACAGTGTCCCAGAGGTCCCTTGAGGTTGTCCTCATTTCTTTTGATCCTTTTTTCTTTTTTCCTCTCTGCTTCATTTATTTCCACCATTTTATCTTCTACCTCACTTATCCTATCTTCTGCCTCCGTTATTCTACTCTTGGTTCCCTCCAAAGTGTTTTTGATCTCATTCATTGCATTATTCATTTTTAATTGACTCTTTTTTATTTCTTCTAGGTCTTTATTAAACAGTTCTTGAATCTTTTCAATCTTTGTTTCCAGGCTATTATCTGTAACTCCATTTTGTTTTCAAGATTTTGGATCATTTTTATTATCATTATTCTAAATTCTTTTTCAGGTAGATTCCCTATCTCCTCCTCTTTTGTTTGACTTGGTGGGCATTTCTCATGTTCCTTTACCTGTTGGGTATTTCTTTGCCTTTTCATCCTGTTTAGATTGCTGTATCTGGAGTGGGCTTTCTGTATTCTGGAGGTCTGTGGTTCCTTTTTATTGTGGCGGATTAACCCAGTGGGTGGGGTTAGACGATTGGCTTGTCAAGGTTTCCTGGTTAGGGGAGCTTGCGTCAGTGTTCTGCTGCGTGGAACTTGATTTCTTTTCTTTGGAGAGCAATGGAGTGCCCAGTAATGAGTTTTGAGATGGGTCTATGTGTTAGGTGTGTCCTTGGGCAGCCTGTATGTTGATGTTCATGGCTATGTTCCTGCGTTGCTGGAGAATTTGCGTGGTATGTCTTGCTCTAAAACTTATTGGCTCTTGGGTGGTGGTTGGTTTCAGTGTAGGTATGGAGGCTTTTGGACAGTCACTTATTACTTAAAGTTCCATGTAGTCAGGAGTTTTCTGGTGTTCTCAGGTTTTGGGCTTAAGTCTCCTGCCTCTGGATTTCAGTTTTCTTCTTCCTGTAGTCTCAGGACTTCTCCAACTATACAGCCCTGATAATAAAACTTCTAGGTTAATGGCTAAAAGATTCTCCCCCGTTAGGGACACCCAGAGAGGTTCACAGAGTTACATGAAGAAGAGGAGAGGGAGGAGGGAGATAGAGATGAACAGGAGGAGAAAAAGGGGGACTCAAGAGGAGAGAGACAGATCTACGCAGCTGTCTGTTCCCAGAGTGTTCTCCGTAGCCCAGTCACCTACAAGGATTCACAGAATTGGATTGGGAAGAAGGGGAAAGGAGGAAATAGAGGTGTTCTGAGGTAGAAAACAGAGAGTCAAGATTGGGAGAGAATAATCTTCGGTTTAAAAATAGGGCTTCTCTTCTTTTTTTTTTTTTTTTAAGGTTTTAGTGTATTGAAAATGAAAATTAAGGAGTAGTAGAGGAGTACTAGAGGACTTTAAAAGAAATAAGAGAAAAAGAAAAATAGAAAATAGAAGAGAAAAAGAAAGGAAAAAAGAAAAAAAAGAAAAGAAAAAGAAAAAAAAAAAAAAGAAAAAAATTTTAAAAAAAAGAAAAAAGTAAAATTATATCTAGGAGTTTCTCTGGAGCTGTTGCGGTCAGTGTGGGTTCGGCTCAGTTTCAGATAGCTCCTCGTTCCAGCTTACGCTTCTCGATATCTACAGGCCCCTCCGGTGTAGTCAGTGTTTCCTAGAGGGATTTTAATCTGTTGCACCAGTCCCTTCTGAAGCGGTTCCCTTTGTTTATTTGGCTTCTGTTTGCCGGTCTCTTCAGAGCCTCATTTCCGCCCTGACACAGGCGGGCGGAGGTGGACTCTTATTCAGGTAGCTAGTTCCGTCGCTCTGCGGGGCAGGGAGGGGCTGGGGCTGCCGGGAGGGGCTGACGCTGCTTTCTCCGTCTGCGCTGCTCAGGCTCCCGGCTGTTCTATATGGAGCGCGCCCCGCGCTGCGCGAGGTTCCAGCCCTCGGGTGTTCCACAAAAGTGCGGAAGGAAAAGCTGCGCCTGCTCTCTGTGCCTTCCCCATCAGAGTGGTCCAGGCAGCCAGGGGCTTGGTGGGCGCACTCTACCCAGGTGTGGCGCGCCCCCTCCCTTCCGCGGACCCAGTCTCAGTTTCCGCTGGCGCCAGTCGGGTGCGCGCGCCTTCCGCCCTCCGCGTCCCCAGCCCGAGTCCCCGCCCGCGCCCGTCGGGTGCCTGCGCCCTGTGTCTCGCTGCGACCTTCCCCTCCCCCCTGCCTCCTGCCTCCGGCGGGGCTGGGCCGGTCCGCAGCCTGCGAGCTCCTCTCTGGACCCTCTCGGTCTCTTTGTTCTGCGAACGGCCGGCAGTGTGTTCGGGCCGGTTAATTTACTCTCTCTCTTTTGGTCTCCCACAGTTCAAGTTGGAAACTCACAGAAGTTCCCTCCGATTGTCCTCAGGGCACTCGGCCCGGACCCTACCCCAAGCAATGCCGCCTAAGAGCTCCCGGGATGGATCTCCATCCTTAGCTCTTTTGTCTCACTTTTTATCTTTTATATTTTGTCCTACCTCCTTTCGAAGACAATGGGCTGCTTTTCTGGGCGCCTGATGACCTCAGCTAGCGATCCGAAGTTGTTTTGCGAAGTTTGCTCTGCGTTCAGTTATTCTTTTGATGAATTTGTAGGAGAGAAAGTGGTCCCCCCATCCTACTCCTCCGCCATCTTGGCTCCTCCCCCCAGAATTGATGCTTTTAAACTGTGGTTTTGGAGAAGACTCTTGAGAGTCCCTTGAACTGCAAGGAGATCAAAAGAGTCAATCCTGAAGGAAATCAGTCTTGAATATTCATCGGAAGGACTGATATTGAAGCTGAAGCTCCAATACTTTGACCACCTGATGTGAAGAACTGACTCATTAGAAAAAACCCTGATACTGGGAAAGATTGAAGAGAGGAGGAGAAGGGGACAACAGAGGATGGGATGGTTGGATGGCATTGCCGACTCTATGGACATGAGTTTGAGCAAGCTCCAGGAGTTGGTGATAGATAGGGAAGCCTGGCATGCTGCAGTCCATGGGGTCACAAAGAGTCGGACATGACTGAGTGACTGAACGGAACAGAATTGAATAAATTATTGCTTTGGGCACACTAAAAGACATAATTTATATGTGTAATTCTTATGTCAGTAAAACCACAGACCAATTATATTTATATTTATATATCTAGATATGTGAAAAGATAGAAGCCACACTTCTTTCTTCTGTCTACATTGATCGTGATGTACCCTCGTCCACACCAAATCTCATTCTTGCTTTCTGGTCAAGACCAGGTGCCATGTCCTTTATGATCCTTGCTTTTATTAATATTTAGAGAATAATAATAATAGAGAATGACTTTCCAAACTGAATGCTCAAAAGAAGTTTTTTCTAAAAATTTTAATGGCAATCATGACCATATTTATATTTATAAATATGCCTTATCATGTGTATTTTTAATTTCTTAAGAGTAAGATTCTTGTGGGAATAATCAATGCATATAACAAACTGCCTTGTTCCAAACTTAGTTGTATGCTTTGGATTCTGAAAAATATGTTGAAAAAAAAGAATGAATAATTGAATGAAAATACCATAAAACCTCTCTGTAAGAAATAATGAAAACTTATATCAATTGATTATAAAAAGCCATTGGGATTAGTGTTTTGAGAAACCAATGTTCTTACTAACAAGTTACAGTTAGTAAGGTAAAAGGTTTATTGAGGAGGTAACTTGTGAAAGGAGAAAAGGGAGGCAGCATGATCAAATAGAGGGACTGTCAACCAAGAAATGGACCTAATAGAGTCTCTACCAACCCAGCCGTGAGCTCTAAACAAAAGTCCTGCTAGAGGTGTCCTGTGTCGGCTAGAATAACTATGCCACTGCATAGATTCCTTGCTCAACCACTGCAAGGGTGACATCTACAAATGAAATTGAATTAGACTGCTATTTACTTGACCAGACATTGGCCAGAGGGATAGAGTGGTTTTGGACCCTGATGAAACTAAGAGCTAGAAACTGTCAACTAAGCATATTTCCTGTGGCTGAGTGGCAAGTCCTTAATTATACAACACAGATCCACTTTTGCATGCATATTTTAAAAACAGCCCCTCAAAAGTAGGCTATTCTTTCTGAGGAAATATCTGGTACACTTATTCATTCCAAATTTTACTTACTCTCTGCTACCACCACAATTGGTTTGTCTGATGCTATTAAAACAAAACAAAACAAAAAACCTTCATTCCTGAGAGGCCTAAACTCCTAATATTCTTCAACTTCTCAGAGAGAGAGCTGCTGCCTTTGTCGAGAAAGCACCAATAGAAACCCAAATGACTCAGCTGAATTATGTACATAATCCTCTGTACTTCTGCTGTTTAAAAAAAAGGCCTACTTCCTCCGGCAATTTTGTGTCCCATGATAATGATTCCTCTTGTCTGCTGTTGACTAGATATAAACACCTCAAAATGATCAAGTCAAAGCTATTGTTAATAGTTCAATGACCCTAATGAGTTTGTACTCCTTGGGGGGACAGGAGTTTCAGAGTTGCAGAGAGGGGAAGCATAAAGCCCTTAGGTGAAACATTAGGAGAAACAGTACACGTGCTGACTACTGCTTCAACCCCTTTGTTCCTGGACTCATGTATTCATTCTCTATGGAGCATAACACTATATGTAAGTCTCTGACTCAATGTATGACGTACCCTGGAGGATGTCATCTTTTCTTCTAAGGGCGTTGCCTCCAAACTGGTGCTTCAGTTGTACCTTCAGTGAGTCATTCCAGGGGTCCATGTGGTTAGCAGCTACTGGGTGTATGGCAGGTGGTAGGGCCAGAGGCCACCACAGGAATGGACCAACTGCTAGATCTCCTTCTTAGAAGAAGGTTTCTACATTGATCATGACGTACCCTCCTCCACACCAAATCTCATTCTTGCTTTCTGGCCGAGACCAGGTGCCAAGACCTTTATGATCCTTGCTTTTATTAATATTAATAGTGGTTTCTCATCCAATGCTGTGCTGTTTGGGATCCTTTTCATGTGGATCAGACATTCTGAACATCCCAAGTGAATGATTCTGGTTGAGCTCTTGAAGACAGTAAAGTCAAACCCATATGAAGAATATAATATTCATTTCTATGAGAGTAGTTCAGTAACTCCTGATGTGGGTAGAATCCCAATGAACTCATCCTGCTGCCAAGGGGCTTAATCTTCACAAGGAATCACCTGTTGCTGGAAAGTCATTGGCAGCAGTTGGTAAATTAGCAGTAATATGTGGAAGTCCAATGTAAGAGCCCTGCGTAGCCTCTGATCAATGCCACTGTGGCTGTTTTGCTTTTGTGCCCATTGTATCAGCACCAGAGTGATCACTGAAAAACGCTGATTAATATCAACTGGCTAAGTCATATTGTCTACTCGTATGTGATATATACTTTCTTGTGGATGTTAACATATGATTCAAGGACCTTCATGCTTTGTGCCCACCTCTGTATTTCTTTTTTTTTTTTTTTTCACATACCTCTACCATACACCTTCTTTGTCCCATTTTTTCATTACTATCCTTTTCAGACTTCAATCCAGCCAGTCTACTCACCACTGCCTATGTGACCATATATATCTTCTTCTTAAGATACTTTGCCTGCTTCACAGTGTGGAAGATCAGATTCACCTTCCAAATTCCCAATGGGGTGGGGGGTGGAATTTACTTCACCGTTGTCTTTCAAGGCCACTTACATGCAAAGTTCTACTACAGTCATTCTCCACTTTGGGCTTATATCCACCTACTGAGAAACCCATCTATAATCAAAGGTGAGTTTTTGTTTTTTTTTTTTTCCTCTTATGCATCTGATCATACTGAACCACCTATGGAACAACCCTATGCATTATGCTGAGGAAAGAGAATTTATGCGACTCTGTTACATGATGTGGAGGTCACATAGAATACCACCTGCTCATGTAACTTATTTACACCTTCTCATCCTGCTTGTGCTCTGTCTTGAGCATTCTATTTGCATTTTGTAAAGGATCACTGCAGGACCAACCCAGATATGCGATTTAATGGGTTCAAAAGGACAGAATCTAGTGGTCAATTTCAGATCCATAGTCACTTGGTGTCTCATAGTCAAGTATTACGTCTCTCCCAGTGCTCAGTCACAGTAGCACTTTTCTACAGTAGCTGTTTTCTATAGATTTCATAACCTTGTTTTAGGGGCTGGTGTTTTCAGTCTTGCTCTAAGATTTGCCATGAAAGGCATATAACATAATTTTTTATTATGACTCCTGCAATACAATATTATATGTTGCTAGAGCAGATGGCCCATGAGGAAAGACTGTTTGAATCACAACCTAGATATACCACAGAGCCTTCCCTATTACCTTGTATATGACTCAGGGCAACATTCCCATGTGTGAAATGTTAACCCTTTTTGTGTGTGTGTGAGGATTCATTAGTTAATGGGTCTATTTTTTGCAGTAGAGAATGTAAGATGGTGCAATTTGTTTTTTAATTCGTAATGGATATTCGGCATGCCTCAGACCAACAGATCTGTAAATATTTCATTGAAACAGCAGATCCCTGAATTTTTATAGGGCTTAATCCCACCCTTCGAATCAGGCTAGTCTCACAAGGCTTCCCATCCTGTAGCTAACTCTTGCTATTCTACAATCAGCATGATTCCTCAAGAGAGTAGACCAGTATGCTGTTTACATGATGTCCGGGTGATCCAATTCCTTTGCAATATGAATTAACTCTGTTCATAAAAGTCCACTGTCCACTAAAATAGGTGAGAGTAGCTTATGTTAGGAGTACCTGTTATATTGTTGGGGGAAAACTTTATCTTTCTGAAAAGAGGAGTGTGAAAAGTATGAGGAACCAAAATCTTTGAATTACTTTTGTCATACCTGTCAGGAGCACAAGTTTTCTAAGTAAAAGACCTGATCTTGGCATAATTGATTCACTTAAGCTGAGAATTCAATCATCTTTAAGCTTAGAACTCTGAACTTAAAGCCTGAAGTTGATATTCAGCATTTTCTCCTTATCCATTGCATGAGAGTTTCTTGTAAGTTACCAAAGAGACCCTGACTCTCACATTTTTTATATTTCCTGTTAATTGCCCTCAGGTTTTTTCTATCCATTACTAGGGAATCAATTTAGACATGCCAACCTAAAGGGGAGCTCTGAAGCAAAGACCGCATTAGTAGAATGCCATGTTGCACAAGAATAGGTGGGCCCTTGTACCATCATCCCCTGTCATGACCGGGAGCCCTCTTCCCACAAACTTAGAAAAGAAGCACCTCTGCTAGGAAACCAAGGCAGAACGGGAGGGTGTAGACTATTGGAGTCTGTTACTTAATCACTCATCTGCATCTGAGCAGTGAACACTTTCTGACATGGGCCTTGGGAGGCCCAAATCAGGGTCTGCTACATACATATTCATAATGCTCTCTAAGTCAAATATTTTTCTAAAATATCACCTTATTTAAATCTTAATTTGAATTAAAGGCAAAGGTATTTTGTCATCAAGATTAACACAGCTATTATAAGTCTGGGGAAATATAAAACTTAACAAAAAAAGGCTCAAATAATTTTAAAAAATTAAAAAAAAATTATGTATTTTCTTTTTCCAAAAATTAGCAGCAAATATAGTTGCTTTGTATTTGCCAAATATATTTACTTAGTACAAATTTTTTATTGACCATATCATAAACCACATTAATTCTTTGTTAGATGATTATTATTATAACTGTATTATAAGTGTTACATTCTAAATATATGAATTGGAAGATTTAACATATATGGGTAAATGCAATCTAATGAGCATTAGAATCTTTTTGCACAAAATATTTGTCAAATTCAAGACAAGTTTATAAGTTTCAATACTTCCTGGCTCTACCTCTCTTATTGTTCAAAGAAAAGTTCTTATCAGAGGTTTTTAGTTACTGCAAGGTTTATTTAGGGGATGACTATGTCTGGAAATACTTGATTTCTATTCCTCTGGCCTTTGATGAAGAGGCTCTAAATGGATTTTTAACCTCAGGGTGGGCACTTATTCTTAGTGCATTCAGTAAAATATACCAGGAAAATAACCCTTGTCTTCTTGCTGACCTAGGACTACATAATAAAAGCATTCTATTGTAAAGCTCACATTGATTTTACATAAAAATTGGCTACTTAAGGAAATTAGAACCTAACATTGAATTCAAAGTTCATTAAAACTTCAGAGAAGTTGAATGAATGCTAAAAAAATAAATTTTCTTATCACATACACCAAAATCTAGGTTGACATTTTACATGAATGTTTGCATTTGTTGTATAATCACTTTTATTCTGTGTTTTTTTCTTTTTTATGAATCTACTGAGGTTATGTAGTGGGAGCATTATCCTGATTTTTCAGTAGATGAATTCAAGTTACACAAAAGCTTGCAGTCTGTGATACTCACACTGCTCATTAGTAGGAGATCTAAAAAGATGATGTATGACATACAGCTCGGAGTATTTCTTTTGAGTCTGTTCCTTCACCTTTTATGTAACTCAAAGAACATTAGAATTAATGTTGATCACTCACACATGAGTTTTACCTCTTCCAACTCCCTTCAGAAAATCTTTGAAATCATCTTAGTGGTTGTAGATTTAATGAAGGCAACAACCTATTTAATTAGTCACCTTAATCCTGTTTTCCATTGTTGATTTGTGACTACTCCACTATTGCTGGTAGCCAAACAGCTACAGACCTTTAAGGAAGGGATGGATCACTAATATGTTAACTTAAAAGTTTTAAAATGTTGACTATTTATATCAGGAATTGACAATAGTGCAAAATGCCTCAGGCTTTCCTAAGCCATTTTTGGTTAGTTTGTCCTTTAAGACATTAATTCTAAAAGGAAGGGAGAGTGTTTCAAATTTATATATAACTTTATTGCTTTAGTACTAAATAAATATTTTCTGATGATTAGTGTAAAATATAATAGAAACCAATTTCACCATGAATTTAACATAAATGATCTTCAGCAATGTCATAACCTTTCGGGTCCCAGTTACACATTACGCCCTACATATACAAGTTCTCAGTTTACTATAGCAAAACTGTTTAAGTAAGTATATTATAAGTGGAATTATTATTGATGTTTGCCTTGGAAATGAACATTTTGTCATTTTTGAGATTGTGTCCAAGCACTGTGGGCAAGGGATTCTTGCCCACAGTAGTAGATACACTGCTCATCTGAGTTAAGCTCACCCATTCCAGTCCATTTAGTTCATCATTCAATATTACAGAAATTCAAGCCTATGCCCCAGCCAGTAATGCTGAAGAATCTGGAGTTGAGTGGTTCTATGAAGACCTACAAGACCATTTAGAACTAACACCCAAAAAAGATATCCTTTTCATTATAGGGGTAATGCAAAAGTAGGAAGTCAAGAGAAACCTGGAATGACAGACAAAATCAGTCTTGGAGTACAAAATGAAGAAGGTCAAAGGCTAACAGACTTTTGCCAAGAGAATGCATTGGTAATAGCGAACACCCTCTTCCAACACACAAGAGAAGACTCTACACATGGACATAACCAGATGGTCAATACCAAAATCAGATTGATTGCATTCTTTGCAGGCAAAGATGGAGAAACTCTATACAGTCAGCAAAAACAAGACCAGGTGCTGATTGTGACTCAGATCATGAACTCCTTATTGCCAAATTCAGGCTTAAATTGAAGAAAGTAGGGAAAACCACTAGACCATTCAGGTAAGACCTAAATCAAATCCCTTATGATTACACAGTGGCAGTGACAAATAGACTCAAGGAAATAGATCTCATAGCAGAGTGCCTGAAGAACTGTGAACAGAGGTTCATGGCATTGTAAAGGAGGCAGTGATCAAGAACATCCCCAAGAAAAAGAAATGCAAAAAGGCAAAATGGCTGTCTGAGGAAGTCTTACAAATAGCTGATAAAAGAGAATAAACTAAAGAGAAGGAGAAAAGGAAAACTATACCCATTTGAATTCAGAGTTCCAAAGAATAGCAAGGAGAGAAAAGCAAGCCTTTCTCAGTAGTCAATGCAAAGAAATAGAGGAAAACAATAGAATGGGAAAGACTAGAGATCTCTTCAAGAAAATTAGAGATACCAAGAGAACATTTCATGCAAAGATGGACTCCATAAAGGACAGAAATTGTATGAACCTAACAGAAGCAGAAGATATTAAGAAGAGATAGCAAGAATACACAGAAGAGCTGTATAAAAAAGACCTTCACAACCCAGATAATCATGATGGTGTGATCATTCACACTCACCTAGAGCCAGACATCCTGGAATGTGAAGTCAAGTGGGTCTTAGGAAGCATCACTATGAACAAAGCTAGTGGAGGTGATGGAACTCCAGTTAAGCTATTTTAAATCCTAAAAGATGATGCTGTGAAAGTGCTGCACTCAATATGCCAGCAAACTTGAAAAATTCAGCAGTGGCCACAGGACTGGAAAAGGTCAGGTTTAATTCCAATCCCAAAGAAAGGCAATTCCAGAGAATGTTCAAACTACCACACAACTGCATTCATCTCACACACTAGCAAAGTAATGATCAAAATTCTCAAAGCCAGGCTTCAACAGTATGTGAACCATGAACTTCCAGATGTTCAAGGTGGTTTTAGAAAAGGCAGAGGAACCAGAGATCAAATTGCCAACATCCATTGGATCATTGAGAAAGCTAGGGAGTTCCAGAAAAAAAAAAATCTGTTTCTGCTTTACTGACTATCCAAAGCCTTTGACTGTGTAGACCACAACGAACTGTGGAAAATTCTTCAAGAGGTGGGATTACCAGACAACCTGATCTGCCTCCTGAGAAATCTGTATGCAGGTCAAGAAGCAATAGTTGGAACTGCACATGGAAAAACAGATTAATTCCAAATCAGGAAAGGAGTATGTCAAGGCTATATACTGTCACCCAGAATATTTAACTTATATGCAGAGTACATTATGAGAAATACCAGGCTGGATGAAGCACAAACTGGAATCCAGTTTGCCAGGAGAAATGTCAATAACCTCAGATATGCAGATGACACCACCCTTATGCCAGAAAGTGAAGAAGAACTAAAGAGCTTCTTGATGAAAATGAAAGAGGAGAGTAAAAAGTTGGCTTAAAACTCAACATTCAGAAAACTAAGATCATGGCATCCAGACCTATCACTCCATTGCAAATTGATGGTGAAATAATGGAAACAGTGAGGACTTAATTTTTGGGGGGGCTCCAAAATCACTGCAGATGTTGACTGCAGCCATGAAATTAAAGCATGCTTTATTCCTTGAAAACTATAACTAACCTAAACAGCATATTAAAAAGCAGAGACATTACCTACAAAAGTCTGTCTAGTCAAAGCTATGGTTTTTCCAGTAGTCATGTATGGATGTGGGAGTTTGACTATAAAGAAAGCTGAGTGCCAAAGAATTGGTGCTTTTGAACTGTGATGTTGGAAAAGACCCTTGAACATCCCTTGGACTGAAAGGAGATCCAACCAGTCCATCCTAAAGGAGATCAGTCCTGAATATTCATTGGAAGGAGTGAGGCTGAAGTTGAAGCTCCAACACTTTAGCCATCTGATGTGAAGAAGTGACTCATTGGAAAAGAACTTGATGCTGGGTAAGATTGAAGGCAGGAGGAGAAGGGGACAACAGTGGATGAGATGGTTGGATGACATCACCAACTCGATGGACATGAGTTTGTGTAAACTCCGGGACTTGGTGATGGACAGGGATGCCTGGCGTGCTGCAGTCCATAGGGTCGCAAAGAGTCGGACTTGATTTAGTGACTGGACTGAAGAGGCACTATTACCTTGAACTTTAACTCCGTTATAAAAACAAAACTGGAAGTGTAGCATACCAAAAGAATGTACACAAAAGTTAGGAAGAATGATTAGATTTTAAAAAAACAAAAAGAAGGGTGTATAATTTTCTGAATAATAACTGGAATCAGAAAAGGGTAATCAGGTGTTCTAAATATTCTCTCTCTCTCTCTCTCTCTCTCTCTCTCTCCCTCTCCCTCTCCCTCTGGTTTTCCAAAATCCAGAGTCCCCATAAGCTCATATTAAAAATAAAACTTTTCTTTCTTTCTTTTTTTTTTTTTTTTTTTTGTTGCTGTAGTTGTTGTTGTTCCAGCTTCCTTATAAAACATTTTCCCTATTTTGGGGTAGGAGAGAAAATGTCACACACACATTTTATTTATTTTTAACACACTTAAATGTATTTTTTTGAGGTATAGTATAATACCTACCATGAAGTCACTAATTTGATTGTTAAATTCCTCAAACTCCCACATACTTATTAATACCTTTTCCAAACCATGTATAGATTTTATTTATTGTGAAACTTTTATCTCACCTTTTATTACAACAGTAATAATTTCCATATATTCAGTTTTTGCTTAAGTATAAACTAGAATAAGTATTCTTCCACTTCATATTAGCTTATCATTGCTTGTTAAGTCTAGCATTCATAGTTTCTTTCATGTTTGTTAAGAAAACTACTTGATATTTCAAAATAATTTTTAAATATGGAATTTCTATTCTCTAAATTTATCTCTCTTCATTTTTACAAAGACTAAATATTATCTGAACATTTATTCAAATACTGCTGAATAGTCAATGTTAATAATTCTCTATGTCCAATTCTATAAACTGACCTCTGACTTAAGCAAAAACTTCTACTGCAGATATACAGAGGTCAGGCCAGCTAGGGCCAAGTCCAATTCAGAGCACTTAATACATACTTTTTAATTTTGGAAAAAAATTTCCTAAGTACTTAGTGTGAAATATTGAAATGAATATTCTGAATTAATCAATTTTCTTCTTTCTTGAAGAAAATTCATAAGTTTTCCTATCTTTGTCCTGTTTTATAAAATATAAAATTCCTTGATGAGCACATAAGGCCTTTCATAAGTCCCAAGACTTACCTACTATGGAATCTCCACAATTACTCATTCATCAGTTATAAGAAGCAATTTATTTTTCCTGAACAGGTCATATACACCTGAATGACTCCCATACACTGATAGGTTTTCATGTGCCAGAATCTACCAGGGATACCTTTTGCCCCTCATTCACTGGGCTCCTTACCATTTAAGATATAATTCAAGAGTTCTGTATACATTTGCTAAGCCACTAAACAAAGCCAGGTATTATTTTCTGTGTTCCTATAGTATATCTTTCTGCCTCTAGAATGGCAATCACTATAATACTAAAAATACAATGTCATTATCAATATTCATAGTACATAATAGCATATAAAAAACAACAAATGCACTATATTGGCAATTAATAAACCTTTAGTATTAACTGTGTGAATACATAAATTAATCAGTTCATCAACTATAGCAATTATATGTGGCATGAAATAAAGATATCATCAAAGTAATTTTAATTTTTCATTCATTCATTACTGAATATGTATTTTGTGTGCTAACTAAATTTTAAGCATCCTTATAACTAAGGATGAAGAAACTGAGAAAAAGAAAATTAAATTCCTTGTCTAAGCCATACAACAAGTAGCTGCATACAATACTGCGTGCTCAGTCGTGTCCGCCTCTTTGGGACCCTATGGTCGTCCTATGTACTGTAGCTCACCAGGCTCCATGGGAGTCTCTCTCTGTCCATGGGATTCTCCAGAAAAGAATACTAGAGTGGGTTGTCATTTCCTTCTCGAGGGGATCTTCTTGACCCAGGGATCAAACCCGCATCTCTTGCGTCTCCTGCATTGACAGGCAGAATTTTTACCACTAGCACCACCTGGGAAATCCCTAACAAGTAGCTAGGGGAGCTAAAATAAGAACTGAAGAAGGTGTCAGAGTACGCACACTCAAATATGAATAAAGCTATGCATTTATGTATAACACTCAGAAGAAAACAGAACCACACTTTTTAAAACATATATACTCCCAGGAAATGAAAAAGAATAATTCCTCAGTGGGTAAACTCCAACAGATCTTCAACTATCTCAATTAAATCTTACACTATTTACAGAATGATTTTACATTATATGAGCCTGATTAGGTCATAAACATTTTGGCTACTCATTTATTTCGGTGATATACTTTTTCTAGATTATGCTTCAATTTTGTATATTATCTCTTAGGCCTAACAAAGTTCTCAGTTATCATTTAAGTTTTTGGATACCATGAAAATGTTTAAAGTACCATTTTAAACAAGTGTCTTAAGCAGTTACCAAATTGTCAAATATAATACTCAATAATCCCCACATCCTCGTATTTATACCCTTATGAAATCTCTTCTCTTTGTGTTTGGGCTGGATACAGTGACATCTTACCAATAGAATCCAGTTAAGATATTGGATGCTGCTTCTGTGATTACCTTACAAAAGATTTATCACTTACATTTTGCTGGAAGATGCTCTCTTTTCTACTGGGCTGATGAAGCAGTAAAATCTTCACTGTGGAGAGGTCCTTGAAGCAAGGAATGGTGAGGAACTGAACGCTGCCAAAAACTACTGCATGAACTTGGAAGCACAATCTACTCCAGCTGACACTTTGGATGAGTGCACAGACCTTGGGTCCACACCTTCATTGCAGCCTTGAGAGAGGTTATAAAGAAAGGATCCAGAAAAGCACTGTCTAGTTTTCTAACCTAGAGGAAGAAAATACGAGGTAATAAATATACATATATGTGTTGCTCTAGTTCATTAGGTTTTGTGACAATTTGTAACACAGTGGTAGATAACCAATGTAAGATGCATACACACAAACATATATATTCATATAAAATTGGTTATCAGAAGGGATTTGTTGTGGTTGTTCAGACTCATGGTGATAGCCTACAGTAACATTTCATTACAAAGATATGTGCATCATTTATAATTGAGCCTTTTAAATTTAATTTGGTTCAAATAATAATTTTAGGTAGTACAGTTTTTAACCATGTGGTATAAACATCAATATTCATTTTACATGAAACTATAGAAAATACCTTCATTCTTATTTTTAAAATATGCATAATTAACTTATACTTCAGTTAAAGTTATATATGTCAATAAATTCTAGTGTTAAAACTTGCTATTTTATGAAAATTATCACTTGTAATAAACTGCAACAGTCTTTTTGTTTTAAGTTTATTTGATGAACTTATTTAGACTGTTACTTACTGTGCTATGATTCTCTACAAATAAAAGAGAGAAGGGAAATAAACCTTTGTTGGCATCTGCTGTGTGTTAGACACTTTATATGTGTGTGTGTATATGTATATATAATTTATTTAATATTAACAACATTCTTTGAAAAAAGTGAAATTGAATTTAAAGGACATATTGTATCATGCAGTCTTTCCCCTCAAATCTGCATTCTTTGGCTTAATAGAATGAAAGTAAAATCAGGGGTGCCATATACACATACTGGGGTAATTCTGATGGAGATTCTCAATAAGAATTTCAATAAGCTTATAATATTCAATAAAAGTGAAAAGAAAGTGAAGTCGCTCAGTCATGTCCTACTCTTAGCGACCCCATGGACTGCAGCCTACCAGGGTCCTCCATCCATGGGATTTTCCAGGCAAGGGTACTGGAGCGGGGTGCCATTGCCTACTCCAGGGGATCTTCCCAACCCAGGAATCGAACTGGGGTCTCTAACATTGCAGGCAGACGCTTTACCATCTGAGCCACCAGGGAAGCCTGGATAATATTCAATAAAATATGAGAAAAAAAGTAACTGTGTACAGCAACTATAGATAGTAATCTATAAACAGATTACATAGTGTACATAAAGACAGTTTGAGTAAGCTCCAGGAGTTGGTGATGGACAGGGAAGCATGGCTGCTGCAGTCCATGGCGTCGCAAAGAGTCAGACACAACTGAGTGACTGAACTTGATAAGTTCACTTGAGTGAGTGACAGGTTATTTTCACTTTTATTTCAAAGGCAAAGAAAAGGATAATTCTGACACCTCCCAAAGGGAAGAAAGGGAATCCAAGAAAGTAACTCCAGACTCTTGACAGTGCTTAAGACTTTATTTGCAATAAGATTTGAATAATTTTCTGAACCTATAAATGACACATTAAGTATAGAGTCTGGGTGGGTAGTGCAGAGGATAGAATCAAATTTTTCTGTTGTATAGGAGCATGTGACCATGAATGAACCATTTAACTTCTGTGCTGTGCTTCTCTGGGGTTCATTTAATGACTTTCAGTAGAAGAGAAAGGGTTAGGTACATTCACCACTTAGGACATTTTTACCTGAACATCATTTAATTAACTGAATTCTCTTCACATCACTGTGAAGAGAAAAGTTACCTAAACATTTTTCTTCTCAGCTTTAGCAAGCAATCATTACTTTGCTTTCTTCAACAAACAAGAAATTACTGAAGCATAGAATGCTAGTGTTAAACAATTAGTCTAATAACTTTGACTTATGGATGGAGCAATCTTATTAAATATCTTCATTTATAACTTAGGAAAACTGAGAAACAAATTCTAAATTTTCCAGGGACAAAAAACCTTATTATTAGTGTACAGACTCAGCTATAGCATTTCAGTATCATAGCTGATACCATGTAAGCATTCACTGCAAATTCAAGTACTCTTATCTTAGCAAAACATTTTTGAATCATAAATTTGTAGTACTGTTACTGTTGAATATGGAAATTAGTCTCAGGTTCTTCAAATGATGTAAAATAATTTTTATTAAAATAGAGATTCTATAAATTTGACTCTCAGATATGAGAATTAGACCATTTGCAGTACTTAACTAGTTATGATTTCAGGATTTCTTGGGAAACAAAGCAATGGATATTGAAAAAGCAGTACTATTCATTTCTACTTCATGAAAATTGGTTCTGGAGAGTGTAGATGAAAAAGATAGGAAATTTTAGCATGGGCTAATCGAATCTGAAGAAGGTTTTTAATTCTTCTCTAGGACTACTGGAATGTAAATGCCTATCAATAATCTTCATATTTAATCTACATCTTTAGAACTTTAGTGATATCATCACTAACTTGTAATTTTACAAGTGTTTTCCTAAATACACTGAAAAGTGAATGAACTTGGGCTTTCTCAATAAATCACATGCTACAATCTTTCCTAAATTCTTTTTTTTTTCTCTCAGAGCTTTGATTTTATCCTAACTTGAGATTTATCATAACCACAGCAAAATACTACCACTGTTTTGTTGGTATCCCAATCAAAATCTTGGCATCAGTTCATCTTAGGCAACATATATAAAACTAAAACATCACCTTGATGGAAAGATCATTTTTAAGCATATATGGAAAATACCTTTAGAAAATTTATTATGACTATGATTATATCTTATATAAAAGAAAGTCTTTGGGTTTGTGGGAATTACTAGGTAGACTAGGAAGGAAACTAAGGCAAGCTACAACCACTGTGTGTAATCAAGCAACCTGCAGAAGGCTGCCTGAGAGACAGCTGAGCTATTGCTTTGTGCAGTGGAGGTCTCAAAGCATTGTGTTCCCGTTTCTATTCCCATCACATACAGACATAAAGATAATTGGGTCTCACACACAACTTTCTAAGTCTAAGTTTCCCTATATGCAGAATATGGTTATTGGTTCTATGTTTTCTTGCAGAGCTGCTTTGCTAGTTAATGAGATCATGACTACTACTTTCTTTGAGCTTTTTGAACTAAGGAATTCTATAAACAAAAGACCCTATTATTTCACCATTCTTGTTACTCACTAAAGAAACAGTCCTTGAAAATACAGGCTTTCACTTGCGCTGTGTGTAAAATCCCCGTTGCCTGCAATGGGAGGGTTTGTGGGGCGTAATTACAGGAATCTGCCTGTTCTGCCGAGTATTGTACAGTGGCGTTCCAAAACATTTCTAAAGAAAAGAGATGCTAACATCCACCCACACTTCACCTAACACTCTTAATGCAAAACCCTGACTCCAGATGTCCACAGCTTGCTTTCAGAAAAGCCCCCTCTCAGGATATTCTGAAGTTTAAATGTTAACAAATTATCCCTGAAGAGTAGATATTAGGGCTTTACCAATAATTCTACCAGCACTTTCGGGAATCTTGACTAGGTTTCATCTAGTTTCATTTTGTTTTAGGGGTTTTCTTTTCTGTACTCTTTTGAATAGAGAGAGATTAACAACACTGGCAGTGCAATTAATCCTGACAGGCCTAAGACCTTTCTCCCCATTTTCCCTATTTTTTTCCAGTTTATAAAAGACTAAATTGTTGATGAACAGAGACAAAACAATAAAGCTTACTCATGTAGTTTTCTGCACCTCCAATGCTATTATACCAAATCATGAATACATTTTATTACAGTGATTTATGTTTAAAAATGGAGAATGTACTTTAATAATAGGCAAATGATGTGTATATCTTTTTTTTTCCCATTTATTTTTATTAGTTGGAGGCTAATTACTTTACAATATTGTAATGGTTTAAATTGTGTAACACTAAGAGAAGGTGTGTGCAATAGAAACTGGAGTTCTAATTTATTTTAGTCTAATATTTATATATTCTGTGTAATTAGTCATGCATCATAGCTTTGTGCTACTTTTTTCTGCAAATAAGTACATTTAAAATATTAAATGACATTACTGATATCCATTTATTTGCCTTATTCTAATTCCTGGAAATTTGTGGCCAGGATTTATTTATGTATTTTCCGTATACTGCTTAATTGGCTTAAGTGTTCTAAGAAGGGTTTCTTTTATCTCCATAATTTCAGCATTTCTTTCCTGTAATCCTTACTATTGTTAATACATTCTGAGTGAGTATTAAATCTTGTGATATATAATCTGTAATGAGCTACAACTTTTGTGTAAGAGTTCATTTGTATTTGGGCATATTGAGAAATACTTAGAAATAGTGAGCTTTCTAATCAGTTCCTACAGAAGGCAACTAGGCAGCCTGCATTCAGTCCCATTTTTTTTTTTTAAGTCTAAGCTAAAAATGTTTTTCACGTATACAAAAGGTAATGCATGTGAATTATTAGAAAGCAATAAAAATTAAGATAAAATCTAATTCATATTTATAATGTCTCATAAAGTTCCATTAAGATGTTCACATTAGCTTTCTTCATTCTGTGCAATCTGATCTGTGTATCTGCTTTTCCCCATCTCTCATCTCATTCTATCACTGTTTAAACCTGTTTGAACAAGCTTAAATACTCTAAATTTTTGGTAATGGAATAATAATTAAACTTACTTCACTTCATGATGCTCTAAATATCCAATAAATGGTTAAAATCCACTAGTTCTAATTTGTGACCATGGACTGCAGCATGCCAGGCTTCCCTGTCCATCATCAACTGCCCAAGTTTGCTCAAACTTATGTCCATTGAGTCAGCGATGCCATCCAACCATCTCATCTTCTGTCATCCCCTTCTCCTCCTGCTTTCAATCTTGCCCATCCTCAGGGTCTTTTCCAATGAGTCAGTTCTTTGCACATATGCAATATAAAAATAAAAAGTAAATATATAAGTATATATTATATATACATATTAGATCTATAGTCAATATACAGAAAAAAACTGCTGCACAGTTAGGATTATTGAAATATTTGTTTTTCTGTATATGGATGGACTAATGCATACTTGTGTGTATACATGTATATTTCCTTTGCAATATATTTTATATACTTTGAAAACAAACACTATAGTAATTCTAGAGGTCATATTCTCTACAAGAAATCATCAGCCTTATTATAGATTATATACAGCTCAAAACATATCCAAATATTAAAGTAATATTTTCCATCACAGCATATAATTATTAGTACTTCAGAAATGTGCTTCTTTTTACAAACTCATCAACACAAAAGTGAAAAAAAGATGTGAGAAAAAAAGAGTCATTATTTTAGATGTTAAATTCTTCGAGAAGGAGGTGGGGGGGGATCGGGATGGGGAATACATGTAAATCCATGGCTGATTCATGTCAATGTATGACAAAAACCACTACAATATTGTAAAGTAATTAGCCTCCAACTAATAAAAATAAATGAAAAAAAGTGATATTAGTCCACATATTAGTTATATTTTAGTAATTGCTTTTATTTTCTGAATAAAAAGTAACACAATTAATGCAATGTGCCTATGGTTCTGTAATGTTAGTATGAAAGGAATTTCAGGAATACTAAATGAGCCTTTTCTCCACTGACATAAACTGTCTTTTTTCATTTATTAAATTTCAAAATAGGTATGTTTCTGTTTGTTATTGCCATATATTTTCTCTTTCTTATGTATTTACAATCAGCTTACAGAATTTCAGCTTTGACCTTAACTGTGGGCAATTTCTATGTCAAAATAACAGAACTACAGTGGCTTTAGCATAGAGCAAACTCTGGAATCATTCTCTCCTCTCTGTGTGAGTAAATGCATAAACCAAATAGGCTGGCTTTAAGTACTTCTTGCTTACTTTAGATATGTCATATCCTGTACAGTTCAACACAACCGCTATTACTCCTCATTGTCTCCTCATTGTCATTTTTCACAGGATTCAAAAAAGTATGCCTGCATTTTTATTTTATATATAGTTGATCCAGGGCTTCCCTGACGGCTCAGTTGGTAAAGAAACCGCTTGAATGCAGGAAACCTGGGTTTATTCCCTGGGTTGGGAAGATTCCCCGGGGAATAAAATGATAACTGATGCCAGTATTCTTTCCAGGAAAATCCCATGGACAGAGTCTGGCAGGCTATTTAGCCCATGGGGTCACAAAGAGTTGGACATAATTTAGCAACTTCACCACCACCACAGAGTTGAATATATCTATTGATCTATCTTGAGCAACTGAACTGAACTGATTGATTTATCTATCTATCTATCATCTATCTATCTGTCTATATCTATACTTTCTTTGTGGATGTAAAGGATATTATTCCTACTGAAAGATGCAAAGGTCTGCTTTATATTATTAAGATAGCCATTTTTAACACTTAAGCTTGTAATCCTTAATTCCACCGTTCCAAAGAGTCCTTTTTTTTTTGTTTAGTTAACATCTTTTTCTTCAACTTCTAAGAGAGCTCCAGCTATAATACTTTCCTTCCACCAAAATATAGTCCCACTTTTGTGTTTCTTCTTTTTTCTTTTTAAATGGTTTTTAGCTCCAATGGCACAACACGAACTATTTTACTTATGTTGCTTAATCACTCTAGTACGTTGTACTTACTCAGCAACAAATTTGTCCACATATCGAATTGTGTTCTAGTCTGTAGTTTTATCTCTTATTCTTCTTTCACACTGCTAACAGAGCAAGCTTTCAAAAATGCAAATTGATCATGTTGTCCGTCTGCTTATAATAATATCATGTGGCTGTCTATGGCCTATGAAATAAAGATCAAGTCTTTTAGTACTGAGTACACATTGCAAACTCTGTCACTCAACTTGTAACTAAAGCAGAACTAAGTCTCTGTGCATAAAATTGACTAATACTGAACCTTTTGCATAGAGAGATATTCTGTTTCAATACATTTTAATAGTTTAGCAGTGTCTGTTCCTTTAACAGAAATCTGTGAAAATTTAACAAATTTGGAATATGTAATCTTAAATATATGTGAATATTTTATTTGAGGGATTTCTAAGAAAGAATTCAAATACCTATGGATTATTTCTATATATTTAATAGCAATGGGTTTTATAGGAAAATCATAATATATATTTTTAACATCAATTTTCTATGAAAGATTCCCATCAGAAAAACCATGCATATTTGTTTATTGTTTTCCTTTATCAGACACGTTGAATCTTTAGAAGCTATAATCAAAAGATTGTTTGAAGGCAAATTTACTTTCTAAGCTGGGATAAAATAACTTTACTATTTCAAGACCGCATACATGTACTTGGGGTAGCTGAGGAAGCATGCTTACATCGACTTTTGTGAATGGTACTTGTGTGTCTATCATCCTGTTTGTGGCCCTTCAGTTAGAACTGGTCTGCCATAATTCTCACAGTAGGAACCAGAATATAAGAATGCCCCTGCTAGGACCTCCTGTTCAGCCAGACCATTCTCCCATTTCCTCACAAGATCTGTTATTACCTTTTTACCTTTCAATTTCTGTGAACTCATGGTTTTACATCTGTCTCTAGAATTTACATAAAACCTATCCTATGTTTAATCAGCAGGTATAAATAATCTATTCCAGACATTCCATCTAATATTTCTCTCAACACTCTTATTTTGCCCCCTCTACAGGAATGTGAAGCTTTGCTCCCTGACTATGCCCTTAGCCAGGAAGGTTTTAGAAAATAGCAAATATTCAGTATTGCTATTTTTTGAATGAATGGATGAATAGGAAGCTTAAAACTCTATATGAGATGTTCTTTTTCTATTACTAGTGGGCCTTTGAGACACAAACAGCATGTGAGCTAGTACAAAACAAGCACAGCTCACCCTGAATTGATAAGGATTAAAAATACAGATGACATCACCTTTATGGCAGAAAGCAAAGAAGAACTAAAGAGCCTCTTGATGAAAGTGAAATAGGAGAGTGAAAAAGCTGGCTTAAAATTCAACATTCAAAAACCTAAGATCATGGCATGTGGTCCCACCACATCATGGTAAATAGATGTTGAAACAGTGACAGACTCTATTTTCTTGGGCTTCAAAATCACTGCAGATGGGGACTGCAGCCATGAAATTAAAAGATGTTTGCTCCTTAGAAGAAAAGCTATGGCAAACCTAGACAGCATATTAAAAAGCAGAGATGTTACTTTGTTGACAAAGGTCTGTCTAGTTAAGGCTATGGTTTTTCCAGTGGTCATGTATGGATGTGAAAGTTGGATCATAAAAAAAACTGAGCACTGAAGAATTGATGCTTTTGAACTGTGATGTTGGAGAAGACTCTTGAGAATCTCTTGGACTGCAAGGAGACCAAACCAGTCAATCCTAAATGAAATCAACCCTAAATATTAATTGGAAGAACTGATGCTAAAGCTGAAGATCTAATACTCTGGCCACATGATGTAAAGAGTGGACTCATTGGAAAAGACCTTGATTCTTGGAAAGATGGAAGACAGGAGGAAAAGGGGGTTGCAGAGGATGAGATGGTTGGATGGCATCACAGACTGAAAGGACATGAATTTGAGTAGGCTCTGGGGGCTGGTGTTGGACGGGAAAACCCAGTGTGCTACAGTCCATGGGGTTGCAAAGAGTTGGACGTGACTAACTGACTAACACACCGCCTAGCTAACCTATTAAAGTGTTTGATATCACCTAGTCAACCTGTTAAACAGGCAGCCGAATGTAGCTGAATATTGAATTGAATAGGAGACTAAAAATCTTTGGCAAATTCCTTAAATTATCTGATTGAAAGTTCCCTCTGTTGTAGAACTAGGAAGCTAATTCATTAAAAAGATTGCTGTACAATAAAAATGGGTATTATAAGTAAGTTGAGAATTTCAGAGCATTAAAAATTTCCTGAAACATTTTCTTGAACTGTTAACAATGAAACATCCAAATACAAAGAACTCTGGTAAATATACTTAAACTTGTTAGTCTTCATCTCAGGTCATTACACATTTTACATTATCTCTAACCCTTAGTTTTCTGTCATTTCCGCAATCCCCATTTTCTTTAACTCTCATTTCTGTGCTCTTTCCTCATAGTTTTTAAAATTATATAACTTATTACATATTTATTAATTTTTATTAGCCTCTTCCTCCACTATTTTGTAAATTCCAGAATAACAGCAATATTTTTTGTTTTAGTTTATTTTATTTTAAAACCCATGATTAAGTCACAGGCCTCAGTACTTGACAAAGATTAGAAATGCTATATATATATTCCTTAACTTTTAGTTTAGAACAATAAGGTCTAAGTTACATTGGAGAAAATTCCCTATTTTTCTGGAGTAATTCCCTACTCTATATGATCTCTGTTCTCTGCTGGAATTTCTAATTGATGATTTTTGAAGCTGAACTAGATCATTATTAAGTTAACCTATTCCTATTAAGTTCACCTTTTCTACCTGCTGTTGATTCTGTTAAATCACTCTTTAAAAAAATTCAGTGATCAAAATTTTAATTTCTACAATATTTGGGTAATTCTTTTTTGTGACTTAACTTTTTAAAAAGAATAACAGCTAAATTGTCTATGATGCAGAAGCGAAGATTCCTAATTGGAGTTATAGTTTTTCCTAAAAGAGTTGATTCCAGGTATATGCTTTACAAAAAGGATTCCATAACTGCCTGCCTTAAGAAGCCTTAAAAACATATGTGCTAAGTTCCCTATTACCTCCCAAATTTATAGTTTATATGATTCTCAGTATCTAGGAATGGAGATTGATAAGGAAGTTTTCCTATGTTATTCAAACACATGACTGCTAACATGTCCCATATCAATCACCTGTGAATTGATTCATACCTTCATGGAAAATTGCATCATGAAATGGTCCAAGGTCCTATCAACACTCATTTCTGAATTCTGTTAGAAATAGATCAAATATAGCAGGTGAATATTCTTTGTCACCTATTTTTACTTACCTCTTTCTTGTACGAGAAACTTACATTTCTTCTACAGTTTTGTATAGTTTTCATATTGCCATGCACTTTTTAGATTTGGAAAAGTTTATTGTGAGTATTTTAGTAAATTTCAGATCTCTCCCATCTCTCCTGTACAATTTCTCAAAGTTGCATCTAAGTTTATGTAGGCTTACAAATTTTAAACTCTGAGAAAAAAGTAAGCATTTATTAGAAATATAATCTTATCACATATATAAATAAAGTCATATTAATATTTTCTTCTACTTATCCAATACTATTTATTTTGCATTCAAGAAATTAAGTATGCAACAGCCAACAATACTGGGATCCTGCCTTGAAGGAATTTGTTATATAGAATATGAGACAGCGAGAAAGTGAATAATTACAATACAACTTGATAAATTCTACTGCAGGGGTAAAACACAGAACATAAATGGGCAGCCATAGGAGAGCCACCCCATCTAGTCTTAGAGAAAGAAGCAAAAAATACCCCTAAGGAAATACTATGTGAAAATAAATCTGAAGTAGGTAAGAGTTATTCAAGCAGAAAGGAATTTCAAGTAGAAGGACCATCATCTGTAAATGAGGGCTGGTGAGAGAGGCTGCACTGTGTTGTGGAATTGTAAGTCATTAAGTAGGGGATGGGGTAGAGCTGAGAGATTAATGAGAGGTAAACCTGGAGATGCAAGACTAAGTCAAAGAATAAAGAATTTTTACATATCGTTTTTAATGAGCCAAATCTAAAACTAAAAACAGTGCAAAGTCACGAGTTTTTCAAGCATTGGGGTCCTACAACCAAAGTTGAAATTCTGAGTGACCACTCCGACTATAGTGTGCAAACAACTGGAATGGTAGGCCACCTGAGTTAGAGAGACAAGATAGGCAGCTCTTGAAATAATTAGGGTCACATGGGATTATGGATGAAAATAATTCAGTGGAAATGAAAGGGAGAGAATGAGAGAGAGAGAGAGACAAAGTCAGGGGAGGGGGGGACAAGCAACAGGGAGAGACTTGAAAAGTTTACCAAAGTAGTAGCGATAAATCTAGCAATTGATCAGCACTGAAAAGTCAAAATTTGGATTAAATGTCTGGTATTGTTAAAGCATCCAGGTAGATATCAATAGATATGAGCACCAGGAACAATCTATTGAAGCACCTAGAGCTGGGTGTAATTAGGAAAAAGTCTGGAACAGATGTTAAAATGCTGCAAACTATACCAAAGAGGCAAGGTTTTACTTCTCCTTGATGAAGAATGAGAACATTAATAGAAAAGAACAAGTCCAAAAGTTCAACATATAGCTAATGACCCAAATGTCAGTCTTAAATAAAGGCCAGTATTCAGATCCCTTATATGACAGGAAGAGAACTCTGCTTTGTCAGAGTTTCATAGTTCCCATAAGATACGCTCAGGCAGTTACCAAAACCTATTGCCATAGCCGGGCTTGATTCTCCCTAATGGATGCCATTCAGTTACTGTTCTCTGATCACTCTGACAGAAAATTGAAGTCTGAAGAGACCTTGTTTGTTTGTCCTTTAATATCCAGGGGGAACAATGTGCTTCATGTTCCATCTGTGAATCATCCTTATTTTAATCAGTATCTCTTACAGAACCTAAAAGAGAAATTGATTGAAACTGTTACTTTGCTGGCAAAGAGAATGCTTTGATTTGCAAAAATCTCAGGAGAAAAATAAGCACAATCATAGGCAGAGCAGTTACCTTTAGCGTAGATACACATTGTATTATTGTTTTAACAGCATTACGCACTCAAAAAAGATAGAATTCAGTTATTACTCAGGGGAATAGGAGACTCTTTGTACTGTGACTGAATTCTCTTTCTCTCTCCCTCATATGGGAGAGAGAATATATGTGTGTGTGTGTGTGTGTGTGTGTGTGTGTATAACTGCTAGGTGATAAAATCAGGCATTGAATCTTTATTTCCACATTTTTAGTTTCTTAAGCAACAAATACTTTAGTGATTCAGGACTCTGAAATCCTGAGTAAGAACTTTTTTCTGGGACAAAGCAGCTACCTTGAATTTTCTTTACTAGCTGAGACAACAATCAACCAGGTAACATTTTGTAATGAGTGTTTGTTTACAATAGGAAGTAAAAACAAAAGATGCTGTAGTCTCAAATTCTAATTAGGGCCCTGATCCATGGCATGACAAAGCACTACCCAGTTTCCTGTTAACACCCAGGAAGCAAAGCGGGGCACTGAAATGAAGTGGCAAATGGTGTGACTTGGTAAACCTTGTGTAGGTTGCAAGGCAGCCTGAAGTGCAGGAACGTTCGGATGGAGAGGAAAAAAAAGTATGAATGTGTCCTTTGCTGCTTGTGGCAGCTCAGCTTTTAGAGACCACAGTAAAGTTTCAAAAGTCTTTAAACATACAAGAGCAAAGGAATAAAAATATCATTGCACAGGTCTGACAATATTGGGGATGAGGAATTGAGAGGATATTGGAAATGTTTGGTTTTTCATGTGCTGTCTCACAGTATATTAAAACCCAGCTTTTTTTTTTTTTTTTATTGGCCTTGCATTTTGATTTTAAGATGTTCAGATTTCTACAAGAACAGTCATTAAATATTAAATTCTGACTAAGGACCGGGCAGTGGCTGCTGCATATCCTTATTTATTATTTAAACTGGGAGCCCCAAAAGACAATATGGGGATTTTTCTTCCGCCAAACATATCCTTCTTTGCCAGTCTTCAGAGGGGATACCAGCTGCTGGCATCAGGCTCCACTAGATTCTGCAGTTGGTGGGAGGAAGGCTCAGCCCCCACTACATTATACATCAGCTCCTCCCTCTTCCCAATACAGATTCTATCTTCTCAAAGTGAGTATCCAGTGACACAGATTAATCAGATTCTTACTAGGGTATTTTGACCTATAACGTTGCCTGATTATGGAAATTCCATGAAAAAACAAAAAATTGGCCATCTTCCCTATTTAGCAATTGCTTAAAAATATTTTTAAATTTAAATGAGAAAAAATATTCCATTATATTTTTCTCTAAACATCTTGATTGTATTACAAGGGTCACTAAAATACAGACCTCTATCAATGTTAACACCATTAACAACATCAAAACAAATTATATATATATATATATATATCTCCAGGAAATATATATCCTACTCCTTTATGTTCCCCATTACCTAACAGCTCCTTTTGACTCAATATCAACTTAATCATTCTGTTAAACTAATTTTATTTTTAAACAGAGTTACAATTCAGTGTTCCCTAAGGTCAGATATATTTCATATTCTTTTCCAAAAATTTTCAACTCAGTAACCAGCTGAATAATAAAAAGAAATCAATTTTAAAATAAAAGTATTTTGGAAACCCTATTATATAATTCAGAACAGATGTGGTTTTCCAAATCTGAATCTCTGACTCCAGCCCTGTTATTGTCATCACTTCTGATAGTATAAAAGATGTAAGACCTGACATAATGCATGATTATATTGAAAGGAAGTAGAATAATAGGGGCTATGAACATTCAAAAATCTCAAACTTTAAGCACTAAGAAGAAACTTTGTTGCTGTTGTTCAGTCACTAAGTCTAGTCTGATTCTGCAATCCCATGAACTGCAGGACACCAGGAATCCCTGTCCTTCACTGTCTCCTGGAGTTCACTCAAATTTATGTCCATTGAGTCAATGATGCCGTCTGACCATCTTTTCCTCTGTTGCCCCTTTCTTCTATTGCCCTCAATCTTTCCCAGCATCAGGGACTTTCCCAATGAGTCAGCTTTTCCCATCAAGTGGCCAAAATACTGCAGCTTCAGCATCAGGAACGTTCTTTCCAATGAATAGCCAGAGTTGATACCTTTAAGATTGACTGGTTTGATCTCCTTGCTGTCCAAGGGACTCTCAAGAGCCTTCTCCAGTGACAGAGTTCAAAAACATCAATTCTTCAGCACTCAGGCTTCTTTATGTTCCAACTCTTACATCCCTTCATGACTACTGGAAAAACCAAAGCTTTGACTATAGGAACTTTGTTGGTAAAGTAATGTCTCTGGTTTTTAATATACTGTCTATGTTTCTCATAGCTATTCTACCAAGGAGCAGTCTTTTTATACACTGTCTTAATTTTCTGGCTGCAGTCACCATCCTCATTGATTTTGTAGCCTAAAAAAATGAAATCTGACACTGTTTCCACATCTATTTGCCATTAAGTGATATGACTGGAGGCCATGATCTTTGCTTTTTGAAAGTTGAGTTTTAATCCAGCTTGTTCACTCTCCTCTTTCACCTTCATCAAGTGGCTGTTTAGTTCCTCTTCATGCTCTAAACTTTTAAGAATGTAGTTATCTTGAGACTGTATTCAAGTTAACAGTCTTGTTTAAGTTTTTATAACTTTTTTTTTTTTTTTTACTTTTGGTTTGTCTATACATTTCTCCTTTAAAATGTTAAATTAGGTTAACACCTTTGAAAAAACACTAAACAAATAACAAGTATATATAATACCATTAAGGAACTTTTTGATTTAAAATTTCAAAATGTTACATATTTATGCTAAGATCATTGTCATTTGAGTCTTTTGGGGGCTTTGTGTATCCCAGGCTTTAAGCAATTTTAAAACTTAGTCATAATTTCCCAACTATATATGAACTTCAGTTCAGTCACTCAGTTGGGTATATGAACTTACAAAAGTTTATAATAATAGTTTCAAAATTCAAATATTTTAAAAGAAAATAAACACAGAATCCACTGCTCCAGGCAGAATTTAGAACCATTCTAAATTAGAACCTATCACTATGGCAATCTTAGTGCTGAGTAAGAGAAAGGGCTATGTGCTCCCCCAAGACAGCCTCATCACTTAGATGAGTATACTTGGCTTTTGGTCATGATCTCTATCTTCTTAGTTGGTTAATTCCTGTCTCTCCAGTTGCACTTTGCTGGAGCAGTCATGAAGAGATACCCCACGTCCAAGGTAAGAGAAACCCAAGTAAGACGGTAGGTGCTGAGAGAGCATCAGAGGGCAGACAGACTGAAGCCACAATCACAGACAACTAGCCAATCTGATCACATGGACCACAGCCTTGTCTAACTCAATGAAACTAAGCCATGCAGTGTGGGGCCACCAAAGACGGATGGGTCATAATGGAGAGGCCTGACAGTATGTGGTCAACAGGAGAAGGGAATGGCAAACCACTTCAGTATTCTTGCCTTGAGAACCCCATGAACAGTATGAAAAGGCAAAAAGATAGAATACTGAAAGATGAACTCCCCAGGTCAGTAGGTGCCCAATATGCTACTGGAGATCAGTGGAGAAATAACTCCAGAAAGAATGAAGGGATGGAGCCAAAGCAAAAACATTACCCAGTTGTGAATGGGACTGGTGATAGAAGCAAGGTCTGATGCTGTAAAGAGCAATATTGCATAGGAACCTGGAATGTTAGGTCCATGAATCAAGGCAAATTGGAAGTGGTCAAACAGGACGTGGCAAGAGTGAATGTTGATATTCTAGGAATCAGCGAACTAAAATGGACTGGAATGGGTGAATTTAAGTCAGATGACCCTTATATCTACTACTATGGGCAGGAATCCCTTAGAAGAAATGGAGTAGCCATTACAGTCAACAAAAGAGTCCAAAATGCAGTACTTGGATGCAATCTCAAAAATGACAGAATGATCTCTGTTCATTTCCAATGCAAACCAGTCAATATCACGGTAATCCAAGTCTATGCCCCAACCAAGTAACACTGAAGAAGCTGAAGTTGAACAGTTCTATGAAGACATGCAAGACCTTTTAGAACTAACACCAAAAAATATGTCCTTTTCATTATAGGGGACAGGAATGCAAAAGTAGGAAGTCAAGAAATACCTGGAGTAACAGGCAAATTTGGCCTTGGAGTACAGAATGAAGCAGGGAAAAGACTAACAGAGTTTTGCCAAGAGAACATGCTGCTCATAGTAGACACCCTTTTCAACAACACAAGAGAAGACTCTACACATGGACATCACCAGATGGTCAACACTGAAATCAGATTGATTATATTCTTTGTAGCCAAAGATGGAGAAGCTCTATACAGTCAGCAAAAACAAGACCGGGAGCTGACTGCGGCTCAGATTATGAACTCATTATTGTCAAATTCAGACTTAAAGTGAAGAAAGTGGGGAAAACCACTAGACCATTCAGGTATGACCTAAATCAAATCCCTTATGATTATACAGTGGAAGTGAGAAATAGATTTAAGGGACTATATCTGATAGACAGAGTGCCCTAGATAGACAGAACTATGGACGGAGGTTCGTGACACAATACAGGAGACAGGGATCAAGAATATACCCAAGAAAAAGAAGTGCAAAAAAGCAAAATGGCTGTCTGAGGAGGCCTTACAAATACCTCTGAAAAGAAGAGAAATGAAAAGCAAAGAAGAAAAGGAAAGAGATACCCATTTGAAAGCAGAGTTCCAAAGAATAGCAAGGAGAGATTAAAAAAAAAAAAAAAAAAAAGCCTTCCTCGGCACTCAATGCAAAGAAGTAGAGGAAAACAACAGAATGGGAAAGACTAGAGATCTCTTCAAGAAAATTAGAGATAGCGATAGAACATTTCATGCAAAGATGGGCTTCATAAAGGACAGAAATGGTGTGGACCTAACAGAAGCAGAAGATATTAAGAAGAGGTAGCAAGAATACAAAGAAAAACTATACAAAAAAGATCTTTACAACCCAGATAATCACAATGGTGAGGTCTCTTACGTAGAGCCAGACATCCTGGAATGTGAAGTCATGTTGGTCTTAGAAAGTATCACTATGAACAAAGCTAGTGGAAGTGATGGAATTCCAGTTGAGCTATTGCAAATCCTAAAAGATGATGCTGTGAAAGTGCTGCACTCAATATGCCAGCAAATTTGGAAAACTCAGCAGTGTCCACAGGAGTGGAAAATGTCAGTTTTCATTCCAATCCCAAAGAAAGACAATGCCAAAGAATGCTCAAACTACCACATAATTGCACTCATCTCACATGCTAGAAAAGTAATGCTCAAAATTCTCCAAGCCAGGGCTCAGTAATACATGAACTGTGAACTTCCAGATGTTCAAGCTGGTTTTTAAAAAAGACAGAGGAACCAGAGATAAAATTACCAACATTCGCTGGATCATTGAAAAAGCAAGAGAGTTCCAGAAAAACATCTTTCTGCTTTATCGACTATGCCAAAGCCTTTGACTGTATGGATCACAATAAACTGTAGAAAATTCTGAAAAAAAAATGGGAATGCCAGACCATTTGACCTGCCTCTTGAGAAACCTGTATGCAGGTCAGAAAGCAACAGTTAGAACTGGACATGGAACAACACACTGGTTCCAAATAGGAAAAGGAGGATGTCAAGCCTACATATTGTCACCCTGCTTATTTAACTTCTATGCAGAGTACATCATGAGAAACGCTGGGTTGGAGGAATCACAAGCTGGAATCAAGATTGCCAGGAGAAGACATACAGATGGCTAACAAACACATGAAAAGATGCTCAACATCACTCATTATTAGAGAAATGCAAATCAAAACCACAGTGAGGTACCATTACTCGCCAGTCAGGATGGCTGCTATCCAAAAGTCTACAAGCAATAAATGCTGGAGAGGGTGTGGAGAAAAGGGAACCCTCTTACACTGTTGGTGGGAATGCAAACTAGTACAGCCGCTATGGAGAACAGTGTGGAGATTTCTTAAAAAACTGGAAATAGAACTGCCATATGACCCAGCAATCCCACTTCTGGGCATACACACTGAGGAAACCAGATCTGAAAGAGACACGTGCACCCCAATGTTCATCGCAGCACTGTTTATAATAGCCAGGACATGGAAGCAACCTAGATGCCCATCAGCAGACGAATGGATAAGGAAGCTGTGGTACATATACACCATGGAATATTACTCAGCCATTAAAAAGAATTCATTTGAATCAGTTCTAATGAGATGGATGAAACTGGAGCCCATTATACAGAGTGAAGTAAGCCAGAAAGATAAAGAACATTACAGCATACTAACACATATATATGGAATTTAGAAAGATGGTAACGATAACCCTATATGCAAAACAGAAAAAGAGACACAGAAGTACAGAACAGACTTTTGAACTCTGTGGGAGAAATGTAGGGTGGGGTATTTCAAAAGAAAACAGCATGATACTATTTATGGTGAAACAGATCACCAGCCCAGGTGGGATGCATGAGACAAAGTGCTCGGCCTGGTGCACTGGGAAGACCCAGAGGAATCGGGTGGAGAGGGAGGGGGGAGGGGGGATCGGGATGGGGAATACGTGTAAATCTATGGCTGATTCATATCAATGTATGACAAAATAAATAAATAAATAAATAAATAAATAATAAAAAAATAAAATTATAAAAAAAAAAAAAGATTGCCAGGAGAAATATCAATAACTGCAGATACGCAGATGACACCACACTTATGGCAGAAAGTGAAGAAGAACTAAAGAGCCTCTTGATGAAAGTGAAAGAGGAGAGTGAAAAAGTTGGCTTAAAGCTCAACATTCAGAAAACTAAGATCATGGCATCCAGTCCCATCTCTTCATGGCAAATAGACGGAGAAACAGTGGAAACAGTGGCTGACTTTATTGTGGGGGGTTCCAAAATCACTGCAGATGGTGATTACAGCCATGAAATTAAAAGACACTTACTCCTTGGAGGGAAAGTTATGACCAACCTAGATAGCATTTTTTTTTTTGAAGTTTTATCTTTATTTTATTTTATTTTTTTTAGATAGCATATTAAAAAGCAGAGACATTACTTTGTCAACAAGGGTCCGTCTAGTCAAGGCTATGGTTTTTTCCAGTAGTCATGTATGGATGTGAGAGTTGGACTATAAAGAAAGCTGAGCGCGGAAGAATTGATGCTTTGAACTGTGGTGTTGGAGAAGACGCTTGAGATTCCCTGCAAGGAGATCCAACCAGTCCATCCTAAAGAGATTCCCTGCAGGGAGATCCAACCAGTCCATCCTAAAGAAATAAGTCCTTGGTGTTCATTGGAAGGACTGATGTTGAAGCTGAGACTCCAATACTTTGGCCACCTGATGCGAAGAGCTGACTCATTGGAAAAGACCCTGATGTTGGGAAAGATTGAGGGCAAGAGGAGAAGGGGATGACACAATAGAGGATAAGATGGTTAGATTGCATCACCGACCTAATGGACATGAGTTTGGATAAACTCCGGGAGTTGGTGATGGACAGGGAGGCTTGGCATGCTGCCGTCCATAGGGTCACAAAATGTTGGACGTGACTGAGCTAGTGAACTGAATTGATATGAGGAAAATCAAACCCAGGAAAAGGATATCAGGAAGAATGTTCCAGAGTAGTGTTTTCAAAGGTAGGTCTGACTAGGGCAAAGTATGAGAAGAAAGAAGGAAGCATTTCCCAAAAGAAAACATTGTTTATGTAAACATCTAGAGATCTGAAGGCACATAGTCCTTGTCAATGGTCACGGCCTTGACAATGGGGTAAAAGAGTAAAATTCACTTTGAAAAACAATCATTGCTGTCCTGAACAAAGCTTGGATGGAAATTATTAGTACCTTTCTGGATAAATGTACTTTCTTTTTAAATTTTCAAAGTGAACAATATTTCTACTCATAATGCATTAAAGGAGGTTATATATGACACTTAGTGGCCTGTAATACCTATGTCTCTTCTTGGGGAAAAGGTAATTTAGGAATCTAAAGTCTGATTCTTTGTATTATAAATTTCCAATTGAAGAGTGATTGGAATCACATTTCTAATAGCACTGAATTATTTAAAAGTTCTTCACTTTCAGTCAGTTCAGTTGCTCAGTCATGTCTGACTCTTTGTGACCCCATGGACTGCAGCACTCCTGGACTCCCTGTCCATTGCCAACTCCCAGAGTTCAGTCAAACTCATGTCCATTGAGACAGCAATGCCATCCAACCATCTCATCCTCTGTCGTCCCCTTCTCCTTCTGCCTTCAATCTTTCCCGGCATCAGGGTTTTTTCCAATGAGTCAGTTCTTTACATCAGGTGGCCAAAGTATTGGAGTTTCAGCTTCAGCATCTGTTTTTCCAATGAATATTTAGGACTTATTTCATTCAGGATTGGCAGGTTTGATCTCCTCAAACCAGTCAAAGAGACTCACTCTCAAGAGTCTTCTCCAACACCACAGTTCAAAAGCATCAATTATTTGGTGCTCAGTTTTCTATATAGTTCAACTCACATCCATACATGACAACTGGATAAACCATAGCTTTGACTAGACCGACTTTGTCAGCAAAGTAATGTCTACACTTATTAACATGCTGTCTAGGTTGGTCATAGATTTTCTTCAAAGGAGCAAGCATCTTTTAATTTCATGGCTTCAGTCACCATCTGCAGCGATTTTGTAGCCCAAAGTCTCTCATCATTTCATTTCCATATCTATTTGCCACGAAGTGATGGGAATGGATGCCATGGTCTTAGTTTTTCTGAATTTTGAACTTTAAGCCAACTTTTTCACTCTCCTCTTTCACTTTCATCAAGAGGCTCTTTAGTTCTTCACTTTCTGCTAGAGGGTGATGTCATCTGCATATCTGAGGTTACTGATATTTCTCCCGGCAATCTTGATTTCAGCTTATGCTTCATTCAGCCTGGCATTTCACATGATGTTCTCTGCATATATGTTAAATGAGCAGGGTAACAATATTCAGCCTTGACATACTCCTTTCCCAATTTGGAACTGGTCTGTCGTTCCATGTCCAGCTCTGACTGTTACTCCTTAATCTGCATACAAATATCTCAAGAGGCAGTTCAGGTGGTCTGGTATTCCCAACTCTTGAAGAATTTTCCAGTTTGTTGTGACCCACACAGTCAAAGCCTTTGGTGTACTCAGTAAAGCAGTAGTAGATGTTTTTCTGGAATTCTCTTTCTTTTTTGATGATCCAACAGATGTTGGCAATTTGATCTCTGGTTCCTCTGCCTTTTCTAAAACCAGCTTGAGCATCTGAAAGTTCATGGTTCACGTAATGTTGAAGCCTGGCTTGGAGAATATTGAGCATTACTCTGCTAGCATGTGAGATGAGTGAAGATGTGTGGTAGTCTGAGCATTCTTTAGGATTGCCTTTCTTTGTAACTGGAATGAAAATGGACCTTTTCCAGTCCTGTGGCCACTGCCGTGTTTTCCAGATTTGCTGGCATATTGAGTGCAGCACTTTCACAGCATCATCTTTTAGGATTTGAAATAGCTCAACTGGAATTCCATCACTTCCACTAGCTTTGTTCACAGTGATGCCTCCTAAGGCTGACTTGACTTTGCATTCTAGGATGTCTGGCTCTAGGTGGGTGATCACACCATCATGGTTATCACTGAGTGACCTCTGATTAAGGTGAGTATGTGAGGCTACAAACATAATATAAACAAAATATTTGAAACTATCCAAAATTTAGTACTTAATTTTAATACCTGTCAATGGACATGTAACCAATAATATTCACAATCCCTGGACTAGTAGCTTATAAAGTTAGATGGAACGTTGATGTCTTTTCCTACGGGGACGTTTATATGACTTAAAGGTAACATGTACAACTGAAAACTTGGTTTTCCTTTACTCTTTTTTTACTTTATCACAAATTTTCCTGGTTTAATGGTTTCTTTCAAATTGTACCATCTGCAAAAGTTGTACAAGTATTTTTCTGCTTATGTGAATAACAAGGCTCTTTTCAAAAACAATGAAGTTATTAGTTATTATGTGTACTCTGCTTATCATACAAATATTTTAAGATGAGAGCTATTGTTAATATGCTGAATTAATTCATAAAAACCAAAACCAAAAAAAAAATGGTAAATGCTTCTTCTTGCAAAACAATTCACTTTTCAGAGCATAATGAGGTAACAAGAAGATAAATTATATTAATCTATAGGAAAAAATGAAGAAAATTATAGAGTAAGACTGTTGTAAACAGTTAAGTAAAATCCTTCAAGTTCAAATGAACTCTGGTAAGAATTTGAGTTCAAAGGTCTAAATCCTAGTTCATTCTCAAATTCATTGTGGAATTTCTAAGCAAATCATTGAATTTCCAATTCATTGCCTTTATAAACACAAAATGAGGATAAGAATTCAAGACTATAATGTAACGTTGACATATTCTACAAACTAAGTATGTCTAATAATACAAAAAGATAACACATTAACATTACATTTTTATTGTAACAATTTAATACACTAAATTTAAATCTGTATAGCTAGTGAGGTATTGAGTTCTTTGTAAAGGCCACATTACAAATGGAAATCATGTCTATGTACTTTATTTTATATAATGTAAGACACCATTATTTTCAGCACCACTAGGAAAGAATAAAATGCTTCCAGTTAAAATCTGATACAATTCTTTCTTGTCACTTCATATATTTCATTTTGTTTTAAATTTTCTTTTTATTAAGAATATTCTTTTATAACTACACAGACATGTATTTTTGTTCCTGTTGTTCGGTCACTCATTCATATCTGACTCTTTGCTACCCTATGGACTGCAACATGCCAGGCATCCTTGTCCACCTTCTCATGGAGTTTGCTCAAACTCATGTCCATTGAGTGGGAGATGCCATCCAGCCATCTCATCCTCTGTTGTCCCCTTCTCCTCCTGCCTTCAATCTTTCCCAGCAGCAAGGTCTTTTCCAATGAGTCAACTCTTCACATCAGGTGGCCAAACTATTGGAGCTTCAGCTTCAGCATCAGTCCTTCCAATGAATACTCAGGGTTGGTTCCCTTTAGGATTCACTGGTTTGATCTCTTTGCAGTACCCAGGGCTCTCAAGAGCCTTCTCCAACACCACAGTTCAAAAGCATCAATTCTTCTTCAGCACTCAGCCTGTTTAATGGTCTAACTCTCACATCCATACAAGACCACTGGAAAAAACATAGCTTTGACTATACAGACATGTATTTTTACCATATGATTAGTTATTTTTGTTCCATTCTGCAAACACAATACATTTTGTTTTCAATGTGAAAATATGCTTCTAAATTTTGAAGACTTTAAATCTTTTATTGTGGTAAATTTTGAATATATACAAAGGTAGAGAGATATTTATAATTAATTTTAATGAATCTTTTATTGAGATTTAATAACTAGAAAGTCACTTATACTTTCATTCATTTCCCTCCTTTTTCACTAGAATACTTAAAGTAAATCACACAATTTACTTATAGGTCAATATATGTATACATAAATATGTTCAATTTATATCTCTAAAATACATCTTTGAGATATATAATACATAATGATAATACCAGCATCACAGCTAAAATATGAATGTATCTACAATTTTATCAAATTTCTGGACAGTGTAGAAAGACATTTTAAATGCCAATTAATTTTAAAAATTTGACCAGTATAATATAATATTATATAATAATACAACTACTTATTATATAATAATATAATAATAATAACAATATAACAAACTCAAATGAGGCAAAGATAATAGTTTTAATAACTAAGTTTCTACACCTCAAGGCAAAGATATGTAAACCAAAAGGCTGTCTGTATGAAACACATTTAAGTAGTGTATCAATTCCTGGGATGTTAAAATGAAAGACTGTGTTTCTTCAAATGTGAGGTATGATTTAAATGTCATAATTCTATTTCTCTTTCCCATGCAATTTATTAAATTCTGTGATTTTGAGGATAATATTTTTGTAATGAGTGAATAAATTATTAACCCTCCATGGAAACATCCACTTGTTTAGCATTCTTTAAAACAGCATAGTTCCCAGTATTTGACTTTCATTTTTGATATTCCAGTCAAGATTTCATATCCTGAAACTGTACAGTATTTTGTCATCTCTGCAGGACCTAACTAACCATTAACCATAGTTTACTGAGATATTCAAATAGCAAGGAATAGTTCTTGGGTGATGAAACCAGTTAGGCATTTTATATGCTTGGTACAAATATCAATAAAGATTCCCAACTATGTTCCAACCAGTTCTGTCACACTATCTACCATCTCACCAAAGCAAGTCTAGGCAAATTTCCTCAGCAATGCTGTTTTGAGAGGTACTGTCAATCAACTGACTCAGTGTTCATTCAAACCTCATCCTAGTATGCAGTTTACACTACAGAGGCCAGATGCTAGAAAGTTTATAACCCAGTTTATGGATATATTTGAAGTTTCACCTATCAAATTCATCTGCAAAATATTTAGAAAGGAGAAATAGAACCCTGCAAGGTGGAAGTCTGCCTAACATCTGCTGCTTTTACGATCTTCTGTGGCAGTTGCCTCAGTGACAGCATTTGCTTCCCTTCCTCCCTCCCCTATCCTGCCCAGTAACTATTTCAGAGGTCTCAGAAGCCATTCTCTGGTTTTAAGGGCATCAGGAAGCACAGTGCGAGCATTTATTTTGCTGCTGCATACTACAGAAGAAGAGGCATAGTTCTAAAACTGGTAGCTGTACCATCATTTTCCCATGTTAGCACAATGCTTCCTGGTAATGACAGGAGTAGACCACTGCTCTGGTAAGAACTCTGTGATTCTACCATTCCCTGGTAATTCAAGAGGTAGTCAAAATCTTGGCAGCACAGAACTATCGTGTATCTTTCTCAGAAGATTAGCTTGGAGTGTGTTTTTGGGTACACCCATATATTTTTACAAGCTGTATAATACCATTCTAATAAATCATATTTTGTTCAAAATGGGATGGATTCTCTAAAATTGTGCCTAATGCACTGCTCTTGTGTATTGACATATAATAAATATGCCATGGAATATTCAGAGATTTCTTACCCCTTTATATGCTTTTAGATTCAGGAGGACACAGAGAAAAACAGACAGATACCTATTTAGGATGATTGTTAGCGCAACTCACCTTCAACAAATCTTTAGATACAAATAAATCTGTAACAAACATCCAGAAGATTAATAGCCAGGATACAATACTTGAATTCATGTTTTAGTCTTAGCTTCATTGTGCAGGCTATCAGTTCAGTCATTCACTCGTGTCCAATTCTTTGCAACCCCATGGACTGCAGCACACCAGACCTCCCTGTCCATCACCAACTCCTGGGGCTTGCTCAACTCATGTCCATCAAGTCAGTGATGCCATCAACCATCTCATCCTCTGTCATCCCCTTCTCCTTCTGCCATCAATCTTTTCCAGCATCAGGGACATTTCCAAGGAGTCAGCTGTGCACATCAGGTTGACAAACTGTTGGAGTTTCAGACTCAGCCTCAGTCCCCCCAATGAATATTCAGATCTGATTTCCTTTAGGATGGATTGGTTGGATTCTCTTGCTGTCCAAGGCACTCACAAGTGTCTTCTCCAACACCACAATTCAAAAGCATCGATTCTTTGGCACTCGGCTCTCTTTACAGTCCACCTCTCACATCCACACATGACTACTGGAAAAACCATAGCTTTGATTAGACAGGAGAAGCTCTATACAGTAAGCAAAAACAAGACCTAGAGCTGACTATGGATCAGATCATGAAATCCTTATTGCAAAATTCAGACTTAAACTGAAGAAAGTAGGGAAAACCACTAGACCATTTAGGTATGATCTAAATCAAATCCCTTACAATTACACAGTGGAAGTGACAAAAAGATTCAAGGGATTAGATCTGATACACAGAGTGCCTGAAGAACTATGGACAGAGGTTCATGATATTTTATGGAAGGAAGTGATCAACACCATCCCCAAGAAAAAGAAATGTAAAAAGGCAAAATGGTTATCTGAGGAGTCCTTATAAATAGCTAAGAAAGGAAGAGAAGCTGAAGGCAAAGGAGAAAAGGGAAGATATATCCATTTGAATGCAGAGTTCCAAAGTATAGCAAGAAGAGATAAGAAAGCTTTCCTCAGGGATCAATGAAAAGAAATAGAGGAAAACAATAGAATAAGAAAGACTAGAGATCTCTTCTAGAAAACTAGAGATACCAAGGGAATGTTTCATACAAAGATGGGCTCAATAAAGGACAGAAATGGAAGCAGAAGCAGAAGATATTAAGAAGAGGTGGCAAGAATACACAAAAGAACTATACAAAAAAAGATCTTCATGACCCAGATAACCACAGTGGTGTGATCACTCACCCAGAGCCAGACATCCTGGAATGTGAAGTCAAGTGGGTCTTAGGAAGCATCACTACAAACAAAGCATAATGATGGAATTCCAGTTGAGCTATTTCAAATTCTAAAAGATGATGCAGTTAAAGTGCTGCACTCAATATGCCAGCAAATCTGGAAAACTCGGCAGTGTCCCCTGGACTGGAAAAGGTCAGTTTTCATTCCAATCCCAAAGAAAAGCAATGCCAAAGAATGTGCAAACTACTGCACAATTGCACTGCTCACACTTGGTAGTAAAGTAATGCTCAAAATTCTCTACGGCAGGCTTCAACAATATGTGAACCGTAAACTTCCACATGTTCAAGTTGGATTTAGAAAAGGCAGAGGAACCAGAGACCAAATTGCCAACATCCATTGGATCATCAAAAAAGCAAGATAATACCAGAAAAAAAGCATCTATTTCTGCTTTATTGATTATGCCAAAGCATTTGACTGTGTAGATCACAACAAACCAAAAAATTCTTCAAGAGCTGGGAATACCAGACAACCTGAATTGCCTCTTGAGAAATTTGTATACAGGTCAAGAAGCAATAGTTAGAACTGGGCATGGAACAACAGATTGGTTCCAAATTGGGAAAGGAGTACGTCAAGGCTGCATATCGTCACCCTGCTTATGTAACGTGTATGCATTTCATGCAAAATGTTGGGCCGGATGAAGCACAAGCTGGAATCAAGATTGCCGGGAGAAATATCAATAATCTCAGATACACAGATGACACCACCCTTATGGCAGAAAGTGAAAAGAACTGAAGAGTCTCTTGATGAAAGTGAAAGAGGAGAGTGAAAAATCTAGCTTAAAACTCAACATTCAAAAAATAGTCACTGCATCCATCCTCCAGTCCCATCACTTCTTGGCAAATAAACGAGGAAACAATTGAAACAGTACAGGGATGGTTCTCCACCAACCTGAAAATCTTCTCTGCACTCATGTTACTTCTCAGTGCTCATTTTAGGTCAGTTATTTAGCATTTCCTTGAACTGATACTCTCAAATTTAGAAAACAGAGATAATAATATTTAACACAGATGGTTTTGGGCAGCATTTATGGAACTTAAACATGTGCTGATCTTGGTAATATATGCCTTGTGGTACTGATGGTACTGGTCATGGTGGTTGTAATTCTTGGAGCTGCGACTGTTGAAAATTTTATGAATATTAATTTCAGCAAGAGTCCAAGTGAGTTCAAATATTGCAGAAAACATTTTATTAGAAATTTCGATAAATAATATTTCACAGCATGATATTATATAAGATATATATAATTATATACATATATCATGTAGATATAAATATCTTTATATATTCAAAATTAGCACTAACTTTGATTACCAAAAATGTACATAACGAATGAAATGATTACTGGTTCATTGTAATTTGCACTATTTCAAGCAAGATTTGATACTGGATGGAGATTGAACACCCAGACACATACATAAAGGCAATATAGAAAATCTAACACATAATTCTTTCTTACTGTGTTTATTATTAATACATATTATGAGACCCATTTTCTTAACAAATTGTTAAGTGGATAAGGTAATGTTGTAAGCATGATGCTGTACAGGAGATTTCCAGAATTTATTCATCTTTCACAAATGCAATTTTATACCTGTTGAACAGCAGCTCCCTGTTTCCCACCCCCCACCCCCCCGCCAGGTCCCTGACAACCAACACACTTCTACTCTCCAATTCTATGAGTTTGACTATTTTAGATACTTTATATAAATGGAATCATTCAGTATTTGTTCTGTGACTGGCTTATGTCACTAAGCTTAATGACTTCAAGTTTTATCCATTTTGTAACATAAGAAACGATTTACTTTATTTTTAAAGTTGAATACTATTCTTTTTTTTTTGTATATGTCACTTTTTCTTTATCCACTTATCCATCAATGGACATTTGTGTTGTTTCCACATGGTAGCTATTGTGAATAATGCTGCAAACATCACCTTTTCTAAATAGAAAGATTTTAGGAAAATATAGAGTCCTTGAGTTAATAAGGATAACTTTTAATGTTGGATGTTCACATGGAAAACAAATTAGAAACATATGTACAAGACCATGGTGTTGTATTTTCATTTATTTAAATATTTGTCTTAAATGGATTTTATACTTTGATATGCTCTAATTTTACTTAATATCTTTGCTGATCTAAGAAAGTACAAAGTGGAAAATATGTGTGATTTAAATAATTCTTAAAGTTTTATATTGTGATAATGACAGTGATATCATTTGCTATGTCAAAATTCATTTCAGTTCAGTTCAGTTCAGTTGCTGAATTGAGTGCAACTCTTTGTGACCCCATGGACTGCAGCATGCCAGGCCTCCCTGTCCATCACCAGTTCCCGGAGCTTACCCAAACTTATGTCCATTGAGTCGGTGATGCCATCCAACCATCTCATCTGTCGTCCCTTTCTTCTCCCACCTTCAATCTTTCTCAACATCAGGGTCTTTTCAAATGAGTCAGCTCTTCACATCAGGTGGCCAAAGTACTGGAGTCTCAGCTTCAACATCAGTCCTTCCAATGAACACTCAGGACTGATCTCCTTTAGGATGGGCTGGTTGGCTCTCCTTGCAGTCCAAGGGACTCTCAAGATTCTTCACCAACACCACAGTTCAAAAGCATCAATTCTTTGGTGCTCAGCTTTCTTTATAGTCCAACTCTCACATCCATACATGACTACAGGAAAAACCATAGCCTTGACTAGACAGACCTTCATTGGCAAAGTAATATCTCTGCTTTTTAATATGTTGTCTAGTATTACTTAATTCTCTTGTTAAATTATAGAGCACATATATTAATCACAGAATAAATTATCATCAGTATTTCAATGAAACTCTACTTAACCACTTAAAATCCATACTGTATCAAAATATTAATAAATATTTTAAAATAATTTAAAACACATTATTTTTTCAACTTAAAGCATTTATTTCTAGTTTCATACACTCCCACCTAATCTTAATCTATATACATGCTCAGTTAAAGGTATTTAAACTCCTTTTATGCATGCCTTTTTTTTGCCTCTAGTGCAGGAGATCTGGGTTTGATCCCTGGGTCAGGAAGATCCCCTGGAGAAGGGATAGGGTATCCATTCACATATTCTTGCCTGGAGAATCCCACAGACAGAGAAGCCTGGTGGGCTAAAGTCTTTGGAGATGCAAATAGTTGGACAAGACTGAGCAACTGACACTTGACTTTCACTTCACTTTGTTTTTGATTCAGTTTCAGTTTCAGTTTGGTCACTCAGTCGTGTCCAACTCTTTGCGACCCCATGAACCGCAGCACGCCAGGCCTCCCTGTCCATCACCAACTCCCGCAGTTTACCCAAACTCATGTCCACTGAGTCAGTGATGCCATCCAACCATCTCATCCTCTGTAGTCACTTTCTATTCCCGCCCTCAATCTTTCCCAGCATCAGGGTCTTTTCAAATGAGTCAGCTCTTCACATCAGGTGACCAAAGTATTGGAGTTTCAGCTTCAACCTCAGTCCTTCTGATGAGCACCCAGGACCGATCTCCTTTAGGATGGACTGGTTGGATCTCCTTGCAATCCAAGGGACTCTCAAGATGCTTTTCCTTTAATACCATAATATTAAAGGATTACTGCTACAATATAGCCTAAATAATCACAAACTTTAATTGTTTACCAGCAGCAATCACAATTTCACAGGTATCACAATTTAATAAACTACTTCCTTTTCCCACTTTTTAATCAATAGAAAAAATGCCACATGTATATTTTCATAAGTGAAATTTTTGTTTCTATTTTTCTTTTTGTTTTGACCATCTTTCAATTGTCTTTTAACTTGCATTTCTGACAGTGAGATTACTTGAGCAACGATAAGGTTATATCTATGAATTTCATATTGCTTTTCTGTTTTTGCAATGTTTCCAAAGTCATCAACAGTATAAAAATGTACCAATAGAAGAACGGCAAGACATACATTTGTAGTTATCACTTTCTCTCTCTGATTTAGTGGACAATGAGATGGACATAATCATTTTTTTTTAATCTCTTAAACTATACCTACTTCAGCCAAATACTCTATTCTAATATCTATCATTTTCTTAGCAAGAAAATTTTGCTGCATTATGATGGTGTCAGCATTTGCATTTAAATAACATGATAGCATTAGAGTGAATTTAATAGAGCAGTATTTTCATTGCATGATTGAAAATGCTTACCCTGTAAAAGTAGATGTTCTTCACAGAAAAAAAAAAAAAAAAAGTCAGTACAATGAAAAACTAATGAAGTCTGCCAAAATTAAACATTGACCATGTATGTCTGCAGACGAAAACCTGGGAAACTTGAACATATGCTGAATAGATCAGCATATTGGAAAGGAAGACGCACACTGAAATTGTCCCATGGTTGTTGGACAATATTTCACATCAACAAAACATGCAGGGGGATTTTAAATAATTATAATGGCAAGGAAAAGAAGAAAATGTTGAAATAACTATCCCTCAAATATACTATTATGTTTGATCCTATAAAATCTATAAACATATTAAGAGGACAACAGAATTTTGAGCATTAAGCAGCATGAGGTTTATTAAGAATAGACATGCCACAGAAGCTTAATAATGTCTTTTGATTCATTGTTAATTACAAAATTAAGGCATGCTGTGAATAGTCTCTAACTTCAATGTTTGGACTCTAATAAGTATTTCAGAACACTGTTTTTAGAGTAAGGTTTACCATTGTACCTTCTAATATATTACTGGCATGAAGTATATTTGAGGCTAGATATTGTCATTAACCTACTTTATTGAACAGAGAATGAGATCAAGGTTAAGTAATCTTTTGTGATACTGGCCAGCAACTTACACAGGGCAGATACTAGCAAAGTTTTGAGTCCATTATAGAATCTTTTTCAATTTGATTACTGCATATCATCAGTTTAATTTCATTAAAATAATTTTATTTAAATTGAAATAATTGTTTTGAGAAAAAAGGAATAAAATTTGCTAAGTGGAAATCATTGATATCTGAGTAGGCATCCATATGTACACAAAGAACAATATATATCAATACTACAAAAAATTGAGAGAAATAAAACATACATTTTAATAGAAAGTATTTTTAATTTAATCTTTCAGATAAATTTCAAGAAATTAGACAAATTTTAACTATGACTATAGCAAAGAACATACTGATTTTACAAGCAAGCTAAATCATTTTGTGCTTTGTTAACAAAGAGGCATTAGGGACTTTCAGTACTATTTCAAAGGACAAAACATCATCACATTTAATTTTTTTTAAAGAAATAACATTGTTACTATTAAGACCCACATATTTAGGCTTGATAAATTTTATACATTATATTTAAAAGGAGAGGTGAAATTTTACAGAGCTCTTTGGGTTAAACACAAAACTTCTAAATCAAATTATTTTGCTTGCTCACAGCTCTCCCTATACAACCTACACCACTTTCAGTACATGGCCACAGCTTATGTCTCTAAATTCATTCCTTACCACTCTCCATATAGCATAGTTTATTCCACTGTGACTTATGGCTCTCTTGCCTATTCTTGAACCTATCAAACTATTTATTCCCCTGGAGTATTTTAACATGTGGTTCCTTCTGTTTCCAATCCTTGTTCAGCCATTTGCATGACACAAATTATCATTTCTTTGGAGCTACTGTTAATATATTTCTTCCTTTTAAAGTTTTTCTCTGAGCACCATTTCTACAATAGCACCTTCACTACTTCTGTTTACCCCTATTAGTACAAAGTGAGCAACCCATGGATACCTGCTGAATAAGCGTATGAATGAGCTTCAGTTTTTCAGCTACACAATGAATGTGTTGCAGTAAGTGATTTCTAGAGTTCTACTTGGGCTTCCCTGGTGGCTCAGATGGTAAAGAATCCACCTGCAATGTGGGAGACCTGTGTTCGATCCCTGGGTTGGGAAGATGCCCTGGAGGAGGGCATGGCAACCCTCTCCAGTATTCTTGCCTGGAGAATCCCATGGACAGAGGAGCCTGGCGGGCTACAGTCCGTGGGCTAGCAAAGAGTCAGACGTGACTGAGCAACTTAGCACACAGAGTTCTACTATTTATACCTTATCATAAAAATAATGTTACCATTCACACTGTTGGTACCACATGCTATACAATTTCATACTTTAAAATGATAATATAATTGCAAGTAACTTTCACTGTCTCCATTTTATATGTGAGCAGGTTAAAATTTGACTGGGAAAACTATATGACTCAGTAGCACAACACTAGTACATTAAAAAAAAGGGTGGGGGGGTTTCAAACTTAGGCTTCTTATATTCCAAAGCTAATAAACATTTTGCTACTGAGCACTTTAAATACAGTCTTGCTTCAAAAGACTTACCTAGAAGCTGAGGTGTGAAAAGCCACTCTAATAAAATCAAGATAGTTCTAATTGTGGCAAAAGAAGGAGATTCACAATAGCGTATCTACAAATTATTGCCTTCTACCTTCAGAGGAAGCACCCGGAAGCACAATTTGAAGAACAACGTGCTGCTTAACACTGCCTCTCAAATATTAAATAGGAAATATTGATGACTACTAATATCCTTAGGGTTTACTTAGCTCATCTTATATTTTTCCAAGAATAATCCAGAAATGTAAATGTAAAAATGTAAACAATCCAAACAATTTGAAATATATCTATCAAATAAATATTGGGAGAATTTGAAGAGTTCCCAAATAACTGGAACAGTAAAATGGGTACATGGATTGAAAAATTCAATAATCAAAAAATATAAATACATTTTCCTAATCTATATATTCAAATAGATCTTAATTAAAATACCATTTCATATGTAATTAAGAACTGATTATAAACTATACATGGAAAGATAGAGTCAAATAGAGCTTGATAAAATAACATTGAAAAAAAAGACAAGGTAGGCAGTCTTAATTTACAAGTTATCAAAACAGTAATAAAAAGAGTTCATTGTTTTGATAGAAGCATAGGCAAAACAATCAGTGGAGTAGAACAAAATGTTCAGAAAAAGGTTTGAATATTTAGGGACCTTTTGTCCATAGCAAAAGTATAACTTCTTATTGGAAGTCTTCTTAAGTAACGGTGCCAGCAGAAAGATATGGAAATAATCATGACCCTACTTTACCACAATATTCATAAAAATAAACTCCAGGTGGACTGTTGATCTGAATGTAAATAGCTAAAACAATAATACTTTGAGAAGATTCCATATGATAATTCCATGATTATACTGTTGTGGAAAATAATTTCTCAAAACACAAACAAGGGCACTAAACATAAATAAAACTCTTGGTATAAATTGTACCACATTAAAACCAAGAATCTCCTTCCACCAAACAATATCATATGAAAACAAAAGAAGTGTGTTAACACAAAAGAAATAGCAGAGCTCTTACATTTATCAATAGATAAGATCATATATTTTTTTTCTTAAGACAGACAACTCCTAACAATATATGATAGAAATAGGAACTTCCAAATAAAGCATATCCAAGTAACCAACAAATATATTACAATGAAATTACCTATATAACTAATTCAAGAAAATGTAAAATCACAATGAAATAAAATTCTGCCTCCAGCTACAATGGATTAAATGAAAATTAATTTCCACAGAGTCAGAAATGACAGAATGACTATCACACACAGTATTTATACAAAGGAGTTGAAAACTTATTTCCACACAAGACCTGCACAAAGATGTTTATAACAGCATTATTCATAACTAATCATACTTGGAAGCAACCAAGATCCCTTCAGTAGGTGAATGGATAAATAAACTGTGGTTTCTTCAATCTAGATAATAGAATATTGTTGTTGTTCAGTCACCCTGTTGTGTCTGACTCTTTGCAACCCCATGGACTGCAGTATGCCAGACCTCCTTTTCCCTCACCATCTCCCAAAGTTTGCCCAAGTTCATGTCCATTGTATTGATGATGCCATCCAGCCATCTCATCCTCTGACACTCTCTTCCCCTTCTGTCCTCAGTCTTTCCCAACATCAGGCACTTTTCTCGTAAGTCAGCTGCTTGCATCAGGTGACCAAAATACTGGAACTCAGCTTCAGCATCAGACCTTCCAATGAGTATTCAGGGTTGATTTCCCTTAAGATTGACTGGTTTGATCTCTTTGCTGTCCAAGGGAATCTCAGGAGTCCTCCAGCACCAGAGTTCCAAGCCATCAATTTTTTGGCACTCTGCCTTCTTTACAGTCCAGGTCTTACAACCTTAGGTGGCCACTGGGAAGACCATAATCTTGACTATATGGACTTCTGTCAGGAATGTCTCTACTTTTCAACACACTGTCTAGGTTTGTCAGAGCTTTCCTTCTAAGAAGGAATCGTCATCTGATTTCTTGGCTGCAGTCACCATCTGCAGTGATTTTAGAGGTCAACAAGAGGAAATCTGTCGTGACTTCCACTTTTTCCCCTTCTATTTGCCATGAAGTAATGGGGTCAGATGCCATGATCTTATTTTTTAATATTTAGTTTTAAGCTGGCTCTTACACTCTCCTCCTACGCTCTCATCAAGAGGCTCTTTAGTTCCTCTTAAATTTCTGCCATTAGAGTGGTATCATCCACATATCTAAGGTTGTTGATATTTCTCCTGCCTGTCTTAATAACAACTTGTAACTCATCCAGCTCCACATTCCTCATGATGTGCTCAGTGTACAGGTTAAATAAATAGGGTGACAACAGACAGCACTGTCATACTCCTTTATTAATCTGGAAGTAATGGAATATTCTGTTCAGTCGTGTCCAACACATTGCAACCCTATGGACTGAAGCACAACAGGCTTCCCTGTCCATCATCAACTCCTGAAGCCTACTAAAACTCACGTCCATCGGGTCGGTGATGCCATCCAACCATTTCATCCTCTGTCATCCCCTTCTTCTCCTGCCTTTAATCTTTCCCAGCATCAGGGTCTTTTCAAATGAGGCAGTTCTTCAAATCAGGTGGCCAAAGTATTGGAGCTTCAGCTTCAGCATCAGTACTTCTAATGAACACCCAGGACTGATCTCTTTTAGGATGGACTGGTTGGATCTCCTTGCAATCCAAGGGACTCTCAACATTCTTCTCCAACACCACAGTTCAAAAGCATCAGTTGTTCGATGCTCAGCTTTCCTTATAGTCCAACTCTCACATCCATACATGACTACTGGAAAAACTATAGCTTTGATGAGATGGACCTTTGTTAGCAAACTAATGTCTTTGCTTTTAATATGCTTTCTAGTTTGTTCATAGTTTTTCTTCCAAGGAGCAACATCCTTTAATTTCATGGCTGCAGTCACCATCTGCAGTGATTATGGAGCCTCCCCAAAAATACAGTCTTTTGCTGTTTCCATTGTTTCCCCATCTATTTGCATGAAGTGATGGAAGCAGATGTCATGATCTTTGTTTTCTGAATGTTGAGTTTTAAGCCAACTTTTTCACTCTCCTCTTTCACTTTCATCAAGAGGCTCTTTAATTCTTCTTCGCTTTCTGCCATAAGCATGGTGTCATCTGCATATCTGAGGTTATTGATATTTCTCCCAGCAATCTTGACTCCAGCTTGTGCTTCAATAGCCCAGCATTTCTCATGATGTACTCTGCATATAAGTTAAATAAGCAGGGTGACAATATACAGCCTTGGTGTACTCCTCTCCCGATTTGGAACCAGTCTGTCGTTCCATGTCCAGTTCTAACTGTTGCTTCCTGACCTGCATACAGGTTTCTCAGGATGTAGTTCAGGTGGTCTGGTATTCCCATCTCTTTACCCAGGAACTGAACCCAGGTCTCCCACATTGATTCCTATTAGCACAGTTGGTAAAGAATCTGCTTGCAATGCAGGAGACCCTGGTTCGATTCCTCAGTTGGGAAGATCCCCTGGAAAAGAGAAAGGCTATCCATCCCAGTATTCTGGCCTGGAGAATTCCATGGAGTGTACAGTCCGTGAAGTCACAAAGAGTTGGACATGACTGAGTGACTTTCACTTTCTCTTACATTGCAGGTGGATTCTTTACCAGCTGAGCCACGAAGGAAGACCAAAAATACTGGAGTGGGTAGCCTAAACCTTCTCCAGCAGATCCCGACCCAGGAATCAAACCGAGGTCTCCTGCATTGCAGGCAGATTCTTTACCAGTTGAGCTACCAGGGAAATCTGAAGTGAAGATTTACACTCAATTAAATAACAGCATTAAGTAGAAATGATCTAAAATCCAATTAAAACAGAAGCTTTACACTTTGTTACTAACCCAGTTTTTTAAAGCTTTTTTTAAAATTTATTTTTAATTTTATTTATTTTAGTTGGAGGCTAATTACTTTACAATATTGTAGTGGTTTTTGCCATACATTGACATAAATCAGCCATGGGGGTGGGATGATTTGAGAGAATAGCACTGAAACATGTGTATTTTCCATATGTGAAACAGATCACCAGCCCAAGTTCAATGCATGAAACAGGCACACAAAGGTGGTGCACTGGGACAACACTGAGGGATGGGATGGGGAAGGAGGCGGGAGGGGGGTTCAGAATGGGGGACACATGTACACCCATGGCTGATTCATGTCAATGCGTGGCAAAAACCACTACTATATTGTAAATAATTAGCCTCCAATTAAAATAAATAAATTTTTAAAAAGAACAAAAGCTTTAAAAGTCTGGATAAGTAACAAGATGTAACTGGATGTTGTCTATATAAAGGCTAATAATTTAAATATGAATAAGCATGGAGTTTAAAAGAGTGAAGAAAGTTATAGTGTGTAAACACTAATTCTAAAATGGAAGGAATGACTACATTGTATCAAAATATTTAGATTTCAAAATAAGGAATATTTTCAGGAATGAAGAGGAATATTTCATATTCATAAAGGGACAGTTCATCAAGAAGAAATAACAGTCTTAAACATATTCACCTGAAAAAGCATACAGTGAGACAAGTGAAAAGAGAAAGAGACAAACATACAAATAATGTCAATACTTATCTCTGTTAATCATAAAAATTAGATAGAAAATTAATGAGATATAGAAGATAAACTGAAACTAAATAACATCTATAAAACACACTACCACAAAATAACATTTTCTTTTCATGCTGACATGGAACATTCACCAAGAAATATCATTTGATTTGTTACATCAGTAAATGTCAGAATATATTTAAAATGTCTGAAATAATTCAGAATATCATCGCCTAAAAGAAATTAGATGATAAACCCCAGTAATTCAAAGAAATTATTTTAAAATACATTTTAAGCAACACGTGGTTTAAAAACTCAAAAGAGAACTAGAAAATGAGCCCAGTTCAGTCACTCAGTCAAGTCCAACTGTTTGCCACCCCATGGACTGCAGCACACCAGGCTTCCCTGTCCATCACCAACTCCTGAATCCTACTCAAACTCATGTCCATAGAGTCAGTGATGCCATCCAACCATCTCATCCTCTGTTGTCCCCTTCTCCTCTCACCTTCAATCTTTCCCAGTATCAGGGTCTTTTCCAATAAGTCAGTTATTTACATCAGTTGGCCAAAATATTGGAGTTTCAGCTTCAGCATCAGTCCTTCCAATGAACAACCAGGACTGATCTCCTTTAGGAAGAACTGGTTGGATCTACGTTCTGTCCAAGGGTCTCTCAAGGTTCTTCTCCAATAGCACAGTTCAAAAGCATCAATTCTTCAGCGCTCAGCTTTCCTTATAGTCCAACTTTCACATTCATACATGACTAATGGAAAAACCATAGCTTTGATTAGATGGACCTTTGTTGGAAAAGTAATGTCTCTGCTTTTTAACATGTTGTTTAGTTTGTTCATAGTTTTTTCTTCCAAGGAGCAAGCGTCTTTTAATTTCATGGCTGCAGTCACCATCTGCAGTGATTTTGGAGCCCAAAATATAAACTCTGTCACTGTTTCCACTGTTTCCCCGTCTATCTGCCATGAAGTGATGGAACCAGATGTCATGATTGTAGTTTTCTGAATGTTGAGTTTTAAGCCAACTCTTTCACTGTCCTCTCACTTTCATCAAGAGGCTCATTAGTTCTTCTCTTTCTGCCATCAGTGTGGTGTCATCTACATATCTGAGGTTATTGATATTTCTCCTGGAAATCTTGATTCCAGCTTGTGCTTCATCCAGCCTGACATTTCGCATGATGTACTGTGCATTTAAGTTAAATGAGCAGGGTGATAAAACACAGCCTTGATGTACTCCCTTCCCTGATTTGGAACCAGTCTGTTGTTCCATGTCCAGTTCTAACTGTTTCTTTCTGACTTGCACACAGATTTCTCAGGAGACAGGGCAGGTGGTCTGACATTCCCATCTCTTTCATAATTTTCCACAGTTTGTGGTGATACACACAGTCAAATGCTTTGGCATAGTCAATAAAGCAGAAGTAGAAAATATTCAAATGCAACTTAAAACAAAATATTCAATTTTTATTAAAGATGTATTAAAGGGGAAATTATAGCTTAAAATATTTATATGAGAAAAGAAAATAGGAGCTATCAGTTACCACAACACATCAACTAAGAAGATTGAAATTAAAAATTAAAAACTGGAAATACTAATTTTGGTGAGATTTTCGAGTTACAGAACACCTAATGCATTGTTAGTGGGATAGTAAAATTGTAAAACAATTTCTAAAACATTTTGATAGTTTATTATAATTAATAACATATATACAATACCATGAATCATCAGCTTCAATCCCTTAGTTGCATTTATACTACCAACGTAAAGGCATGTTCTCATAAAACTGTATAGAAAAATGTTTATAGCAGATTTATTCATAACAAAACATGATCAACAAAAGGACTTGGAATAGTATATTTAATGATAAATCAGAGAGGATAATGCAGAAACCAAAAAGAAATTCTCAAAGAAAATGAAAAACAAGGGAATATGCTGAGCTCACAGAGAGAGAAAAAAAAATGAGCAGAATTTCAACAGCGGAATAATATTGATAATTGTATAGAGATCAAGTAAGATAATGCATGGAGAGTGATCATTTGGGTTTGTAACTAGTTGTCACTGATAACCTTGTCAAGGGAATTTTATTACATTGGTCAGTTCAAAGCAGACTGCAGGTTTTGAGGAGTGGATGTTAATAACATATAAAAAAAAGTATGTGACTTGGCTGTTAATGGAATACTGGAGACATGAGGATGAAAGATTGGAGCACAGTTTTTTACGGCAAGGTTTCTGTTGGGAATGAGATGGAAAATACTAGTGTTGAAATGGTTTCTTGTTTAAAAGCAATGCTTTCCAACTACATATGGGAAATGAATAAATACTGAGAAGAAAACAAGGCTTAATTCTAAATCTTACTATCACAATTTTGGATATATTTCTCTCTTCAACACTTTATATAACACCTAATCACATGGAAATACAAATTATCAGGTTGGATTTTTGTAATCTGAAAATTGATCTCATAATATCCATCTCCTTGGACAAACATTAATATTTGAAGTATGTTTTTGACATTATAACCAGGATGTGAAGAACTGACTCACTGTAAAAACCCCGATGCTGGGAAAGATTGAGGGCAGGAGGAGAAGGTGACGACAGAGAATGAGATGGTTGGATGGCATCACCGACTCAATGGACATGAGTTTGAGCAACCTCCAGGAGTTGGTGATGGACAGGGAAGCCTGGCGTGTCACAGTCCATGGGATCACAAAGAGTCGGACATGACTGAGCAACTGAACTGAACTGAACCGAGTGCTAATTTCAGGATGGCATCATGCCACTGTACATCTCTTTCTTAAAAGCATAACTTGCAATTACATATCTTCATATCCTTCAGTGTTAATGAGCATAAACTTAGGCACAAATAAGTTTCTAGGAAATTTTGAAAAATAAAACCATTATATGAATCAAGCAAATGTCACCATTCATCTGTTTCTGGCATGCAGTTTTAGCTTGTCAACAGTGAAACTGACATAGATAGTAGTTTCATGCTTCTGCTAAAGTGATGATCTGAATACCGATTTTGGATTTTGACTGCAGATGTTAGAAGCAAACCATTTCTAACAGATGTATAATCTGATTAAATATGCAATGCAATGATACTGTCAAAACCTATTAATCACTCTTTCAGGACACATTAGTGTAGGCTTTACTGACAGCTGTGAGGATTGGAAGGTCTCTGCAGTTGCAGGTACTGTTGTTCCACACCACCCAATGGATCTTAAAAGGAAAAAATAACTACAATAGGCAAGTGCACAGTGTACTTAAAATGGTGTGTCATTCTTTCCTCACCATTAGAGAGAAGAGATACATGTGTTTCTTTTCTTTTCCTCCAAGAATGTTTACCCAACCTGCATTTATTTGCTTCTTACCCCAAAATTGCAGGGATTGCTTTCTATCCTGCTGGGATTAATTCAAAAATTCAGATAGAGCTGAGCCTCCCACATGCATATATTAGGATGCAGTCCTATGACTGATGATTGTACAATGTGTGTTCACAGATGAATAGCAGCAAAGTTTTTTCCCCCACTGAGAATGCTAACAAGTATTGATTTCTCAGCTATTGGCACACACAGGTGTTACAATTTATTTTGGAAAGGATAGCACCTTAATTTTATGATCATCAGTCCCCAGATCTTATTTTTGTCCTTGGTTCACCCTTACAGATTTGATGCCTAACAGTATTAATGATCTTTAGTAAAACTAAACAACTGTTTGCCAATATGTAATCCAAATGTTCTCACTGAATTATTCTGAGTTCCAGAATTTTTATACCCTAATTTGTTGCAAATAGATAACTCAATTATAATCAAAATTCACTCTTGTTCCAAATCTCTATACTCATTTAAGAAATATATACATTAGGAATTACCAAATTTTCAAAGATCAAACTGTTCAAGTGTTAATGAGGTGAAGAATCGTGACAGTGAATCTCAATAGCTAGAAAAATTAAGGGAAAAGAACAAACGATAACCCTATATGCAAAACAGAAAAAGAGACTCAGATGTACAGAACAGAATTTTGGACTCTGTGGGAGAAGGCAAGGGTGGGATGTTTAGAGAGAACATCATCGAAACATGTATATTATCTAGGGTGAAACAGATCACCAGCCCAGGCTGGATGCATGAGACAAGTGCTCAGGCCTGGTGCACTGGGAAGACCCAGAGGAATCAGGTGGAGAGGGAGGTGGGAGGGGGGATCGGGATGGGAAATACATGTAAATCCATGGCTGATTCATGTCAATGTATGACAAAAACCACTACAATATTGTAAAGTAATTAGCCTCCAACTAATAAAAATAAATGAAAAAAAAAAGAACAAAAATGTATTTCAGTTCTCAAACCACTCACTGAAGCTTGAACTGACCAGTTGTTATATTAAACAGATAGGAAATAGCAGCAGTAGTAGCAAGAGTAACAACCATCCCTTCCAGGTCTCTCAAAGAAAGGAGGCTCTTACCTTCTACTCTTCTAAACCCTATTGTTGCAAAGCTTTCTATACCCTGACTTGGTTATGCTGGATGTTCACCAAAGTGTTTTTATTATGTGGAAATCTACAGCATTATATTAGGCCTAAAATGCCTACAGCTAAGGCTCTAGAATGTGTCATAACCACTACATGCTGCTGACCAACATTTAATGTCTTCATTTTGTTTTCTCCTCAGCTAATGATGGGGGATTCCCTGGCTCAGATGTTGAAGAATCTACCTGTAATGTGGGAGACCCAAGTTCAATCGCAAGGTCAGGAAGGTCTTCTGAAGAAGGGAATGGCAACCCACTCCAGTAGTCTTGCCTAGAGAACTCCATGGACAGAGGAGCCTGGTCAGCTACAGTCCATGGGGTTGCGAAGAGTCAGAAACGAATGAGGGACTAGCCCTCTCAGCTGATGATTAGAGAGTAACCTTGTGCTTCACAGATTTATATCCTTCAAGATCATCACAGTGAAAACAGGGATAATGTTTAACTGATAAATTAATACTTAGAAATAAGCATTTCATCAAGAATGTGTTGATCTACTTTGGTTAATGAAAGGTTTTAATACAAATATAAACTAAATTTTCTGTGGTTTATTAAGCAAAAATATAGAAGGAGTTGTTAATACTTTGAAGACTTTGATATTGAGAACAAATTTATTAATCACCTCTCTTCCTTAATTCCTGAGTCAAAGTAATCAAAATAAGAAATCTTAATCACTAAATAGTAGCTTAGTTGAGAATAGCTCTTTTTCCAAAATTTTCACAATGATTTCTCCTGTCTTGCAAAATTTAAGTTATAGTAATATTTAGGCCCTCAATTACATGTATTAATTTAGGCATCCTAATAAGTCCTTAGATCACAATCACTATTGTAATGCCACTTTGTATGGCGTGTATTGCAAATAACTCTGGAATAATTAGGTATGGAAAGACTAGAGATCACTTCAAGAAAATTAGAGAAACCAAGGGAATAGTTTATGCAAAGATGGGCACAATAAAGAAATGAAATGGTATGGACCTAACAGAAGCAAAAGATGTTAACAAGAGGTGGCAATAATACACAGAAGAACTACACAAAAGAGACCTTAATGACCCAGATAACCACGAGGCTATGATCATTCAACTAGAGCCAGACAGCCTGGAGTGTGAAGTCAAGTGGGCCTTAGTAAGCTTCACTATAAACAAAGCTATTGCATGTTATGAGGTGAGGTAGATTCCAGGTGAGCTACTTCAAATTCTAAAAGAATCCTCTGTTAAAGTGCTGCACTCAATCTGCCAGCAAAATTGGAAAACTCAGCACTGGCCACAGGACTGGAAAAGGTCAGTTTTCATTCCAATATCAAAGAAAGACAATGACAAAGAATGTTCAAACTACCACACAATTGCACTCATTTCACACGCTAGCAACGTAATGCTCAAAATTCTCCAAGCAAGGCTTCAACACGACATGAACCAGGAACTTCCAGATGTTCAAGCTGGATTTAGAAAAGTCAGAGGAACCAGAGATCAAATTGCCAACATTTCGTTGGGTCATAGAAAGAGCCAGAGAATTCGAGAAAACATGTACTTCTGCTTCGTTAATTACGCTAAAGCCACTGACCATGTAGATCACAACAAACTGTGGAAAAGTCTTCAAGAGATGAGAATACCAGATCATGTTACCTGCCTCCTGAGAAACCGGTATGCAGGTCAAGAAGCAACAGTTAAAACCAGACATGGAATAATGGACTGGTTCCAAATTGGGAAAGGAGTATGTCAAGGTTGTATACTGTCACCTTGCTTTTTTAACTTATATGCAATGTACATCATGTGAAATGCTGGGATGGATGAAGGACAAGCTGGGATCAAAATATCAATAACCTGGGAGAAATATCAATAACCTCAGATAAGCAGATGACACTACCCTTATGGCAAAAAGTGAAGAGGGACTAAAGAGCCTCTTGATGAAAGAGGAGAGTGAAAAAGTTGGCTTAAAACTCAACGTTCAGAAAACTGAGATCGTGGTATCCGCTCCCATCATTTCATGGCAAATTGATGGGGAAACAATGGAAATGGACAGACTTCATTTTCTTGGGCCCTATAATCACTGTAGATGGTGACTGCAGCCATGAAATTAAAAGACACTTGCTCCTTGGAAGAAAAACTATGGCAAACCTAGACAGCATACTAAAAAGCAAAGACATTAAGCGCCAACAAAGGTCCGTTTAGTCAAAACTGTGTTTTTTCCAGTAGTCATATATGGATGTGAGAGTTGGACCACAAACAAGGCTGAGCATGGAAGAATTGGTGCTTTGAACTGTGGTGTTGGAGAAGACTCTTGAGAGTCCCTTGGACTAAAAGGAGATCAAACCAGTCAGTCCTAAAGGAAATAACCCTGAATATTCATTGGAAGGACTGAAGCTGAAACACGAATACTTTGACCACCTGCTGTGAAGAGCCAACTCATTGGAAAAGACCCCAATGGTGGAAAAGACTGAAGGCAAGAGGAGAAGGGGATGACAGAGAATGAGATGGTTAGATGGCATCACCAACCAAATGGACATGAGTTTGAGCAAGCTCCAGGAGATGGTGAAGGACAGGGAAGCCTGGTGTGCTACAGTCCATGGGATGGCAAAGAGTTGGATATGACTGAGTGACTGAACAGCATCATTTAGGCATTTAAAATTTTAGAAAATGAAAGGAATATACCCTACTTTCCTTTGCTGTTTACTTTGTTTCAAATCCTATCAAGAGAAAAAAAATAATACCATATATTTTGCTTCTTTAATGTTAGAATTGATTTGAAAAAAAATACCATACAAATATGAGACTATCTGAATTTAAACAAAATACTTATTTACAAAATGAAAAGTAAACTTATTAATTAATCTCTCTCTGGAATATTTGGAAGTTTTATTTTGGGTTACATCAATGTTCAATATTTTTGAATTTTCTTTCGTGCTAAACATTGAAGAAAGAATGGCCTAAGTTTTAAATATCCAAATTATATTAAAAGTAGAAAAATGACCATATTTTGGTTGTTAAAAATTATAATATTCTTTACAATACTTGTATAAAATTCAAGGATACTTTGAAAAGCTCCAATGCACAGGAAATTGTGTAAATACCCACAAGCTGGAATCAAGATTGATGGGAGAAATATCAATAACCTCAAATATGCAGATGACACCACCCTTATGGCAGAGGGTGGTGTCATCTGTGACACCACAGTGAAGTGGTGAAGTGAAGTGAAGAAGAACTAAAGAGCCTCTTGATGAAAGTGAAAGAGGAGAGTGAAAAAGTTAGCTTAAAGCTCAACATTCAGAAAACTAAGATCATGGCATCCAGTCCCAACACTTCTTGGCAGATAGATGGGGAAACAGTGGAAACAGTGGCTGACTTTATTTTTCTGGGCTCCAAACTCCCTGCGGATGGTGATTGCAGCCATGAAATTAAAAGACGCTTACTCCTTGCAAGGAAAGTTATGACCAACCTAGACAGCATATTAAAAAGCAGAGACATTACTTTGCCAAGAAAGGTCCATTTAGTCAAGGCTATGGTTTTTCCAGTGCTCATGTATGAATGTGAGAGTTGAACTATAAAGAAAGCTGAGCGCCAAAGAATTGATGCTTTTGAACTGTGGTGTTGGAGAAGACTCTTGAGAGTCCCTTGGACTGCAAGGAGATCCAACCAGTCTTCTTAAAGATCATCTTGAATATTCATTGGAAGGACTTATGTTGAAGCTGAAACTCCAATACTTTGGCCACCTGATGTGAAGAGCTGACTAATTAGAAAAGACTCTGATGCTGGGAAAGATTGAGGGCAGGAAGAGAAGGGGACGACAGAGGATGAGATTTTTGGATGGCATCACCGACTCAATGGACATGAGTATGGGTGGATTCCGGGAGCTGGTGATGGACAGGGAAGCCTGGCGTGCTGTGGTTCATGGGGTCGCAAAGAGTCAGACATGACTGAGCGACTGAACTGAACTGAACTGAACCTAACTTCAACAGTTGTATATGTAGGTGTATATGCTAAAATAATATTACATGATTCTATTTCACTGCAACTCAGGCAAGCCACCATCACTTATTTTAATTTATATTTAAAAGTCATATTTAAACAGCAAGTGGCAAGACCAGGACTATTTTTGCAGGCAAGATCATAGAACAAATAATAACCACTTTTTCAAATATCAAAATCAGAAAAATATGGAGAAATATTAATGCCAAATTAAACTGAATTGTTACTTTTATCAAGCAATGCATGCACATATTTTAAAATGTCAAATAATTTACAAGGCTTATTAAAAACATTTTCTGTTCCCAACACAGACTCAAACTCCCAGTTCTCCAAACTCTCAAAGTCACAATTTTGGATTATATAAATAGACAGCATATATTATCATAATAATGCAGATGATTATCCACTCTGTAGTTTACTGTTCCCATATTTACCTTTCTGAACAATTTTTACCTCTCTTGTATTACTAATTTTATCTTAATTGCTAGCAGAGTTATATTAATTTTTCCCAGATATTTACAGAATGTGTAGCTCATCAACTATTTGTTCAGCTTATTTTACATGCTTATAGAAGCCCTCTCAAAGCACTTATCTTGCCCATCTAAGTATAGAAGGGTGACTGCTTAGCTCTCTTCTGGAAAGTTTCACTGCCCTCTTAGGGATTCCCATTACATCAGCCACAATGAGTCTTGTTTCCTAGGTACCATGATTTTTACTTTCTTGTCTTTCTTCCTCATTTAGTGAAGCATACCATTCAACAGGTCTTGAGAGTGTATGGTACTGTCATAAAAACAAATGGGCAAATGGAACAGAATCAAGTGCCCAGAAATAAATCCAAGCAAATATGGTCAACTAATATTTGACAAGGGTGCCAAGAATACTCAGTTTAGAAAAGACAATCTCTTCACTAAAAACCACTACAATATTGTAAAGTAATTAGCCTCCAACTAATAAATGAAAAAAAATTTAAAAAAAAATTATGCTTGGGGTAACTGGATATTCACATATAGAAAAATGAAACTGAACCCATATTTCATAACACTCACAAAAAATAACTCAAAATGGATTGCACATTGCCGGTGAGAATGAAAAATGGTACAGTTACTGTAGAAAATGGAATGGTGGTTTATCAAATAGTTGACATAGAATTATCATATGACTCAGCAACTTTACTTCTCTCTACATCTTTTTTCCTTGTTGATTTGCATCTGTATTCTTTTGCTGTAATAAGCAATAGCCATGTATATAACAGTTTTTCTGAACTCTATGAGTTCTACCAACTCACTGAAACTGACAGTGGTATTGAGACCAGCAACACATAGCCTGATAAAGCATCATTCCAAGTCCATCATTCCATACTAAAAGAACAATTTGTTAAAAACAATGGGAAGGCATCCAGAGTCAAGGCAAAAGCAAGGTCACAAAACCAGTAAAATTAGAATACTCATACTGGAGTGATTTCTAGAGGAATATTAACAGTGTGCTTGAGTACTGTTCTATTGGTAGAGAAAACCCAATGGAATTAAATTTAAGATTTTTGAAAAACCAAATCTGTTCTGATCATGAACATGAGATCCAAGTTCCCTGTTGTGTAGGGCTTAATGGGTGAGTGAAGACCTTAACTCAGGTTGCTCTGGCTCTCATTCAAGATTCTTCAGTTGCTGTCTGGGTACCCTTCAACAACTCACGTCAACTCACTCTCTGAGTATATCAGCTTCCCACATGTACCACAATGGGACCGATCATTCCATCTTCATAATTTATAGGCATTGTGTAAGTTAATACATGCAAATGCTTAACCAGGGCCTAGCAAAACCTTAATAAATGATTTTTATAATCATTCTAGAAGGTTTTACAAAGGGATGAATTATTGTTTTGGTCTTAAAAAATCCTATAATGAACTATTGACTTGAATTATTCAAATATATAAAAACATAATTTTTCTTTTTAAATATAATGGTTTCTATCATTTTATTTTGCATCTTTGAAACATTATTGTTAATGATTTTAAAAGCATTAATTTAGAATTCATGGTAAATGTTATCACATGTTTTTTTCAACCGTTTATTCACTAATATGAATAATTGAATATTTCACACTTATTTGCAAAGTACTTTTTAAAATCTATGTATGCCATGCAAAGATAAATCTGTATTTGTAAAGTGCTATATGACTTTCTTCCCTCCCATCTGACACATATGTAGTGATCCTAGAGCACTGCCATCTTTATGTCCTGGCTTAGGAAACAAAGAAAAAGAAAAAAAAATGATGAGACTGTGCTGCTAAAAAATGACTGAAGAAGGGAAAACAAGATCTCTATTACTATCTGTCACTGCCATGACTCAAAGAACGCCATTCCAACTAAGGACAACACTCTTTGTGAAGTGATGTGGTTGGCTAGTGGAGTAGAGATGATTGCCCATACTATAGTGAATCTCTGCTACAGACCCACAGAAACAGGGTCATATTCTCTATTAAAGAGAAGTTCAGCATGTGTATGTAAAAGGAACAATCCAGATAGTGAAGACACTTTGTTTTATATCTAAGAGAAAGGAAACAACTCCTGCTTCAGTGTTATAAATTCAGTAACTAGCAATAGACAATGGCTCATATCAACAGTCTTCCTGTTCTTTGCCCCCCTCCCCACCACTGCTTGACTCAAACCACAAGTTCTAGTCAACTATATCATTTACACATTTCCCAAATACATATATATTAACCAGAATATATATATATATATATATATATATGTATACATACATATACTCTTACTTTCATTAGCACCAACAAGATACCTGATATCACTTTATTTCCCCCAAATAAATAAGTCTCTTAATATTCACTTTTTGACATATTTTTAGGAAAAATACACACATAGAAAGTTTTTAAATAGGAAAAATTGTATACAAAGAACTCTTAAAACTAAAAAAAAAAAAAATTAAGAAGACAAGCAACTTAATTTAAAAAGGGCCAAAAACTTTAACACACACCTCACCAAACAAGACATGCAAATAGAAAAAAGAATATGAAAACAGTCTAGGTGTCAAGTTGTCACATGCATGAAAGCTCAGTTGCTCAGTCGTGCCCAACTGTTTGTGACCCCATGGACTATAATTCTCCAGGTTTCTCTGTCCATGGAATTTTCCTGGACAGAATACTGGAGTGTGTGGTCATTTCCTACTCTAGGTGATCTTCCAGATCCAGAGTTCAAACCCATATCTCCTGTGATTCCTGCATTGGCAGGAGGGTTCTTAACCACTGAGCCACCTAGGAAGCCCATCATGTTATTAGAGGACTTCAAACCAAAACGACGAGACACCACTACACACCAGTTGCAATGGACAAAACCTGGAACGCTGACAACACCAAACAAATACTGGCAAGGATGTTGAACAAGAGAAGCCCTCATTCACTGATAATGAGAATGAACCACTTTGAACAATATCTGTCAATTTCTTACTAAACTAAATATAAGATCATCATATGATCAATGAATCATACTCCTTGATATGTACCCAAAAGAAATGAAGCTTTACTTCCACACAAAGTCTGGAGTTAGGACATTTACAAAAACTTTATTTATAAATTGACAAAGCCTGGAAGCAGCCAGAATATTTCTCAGTAGGAAGGCAAACAAACTGGTACATCCAGACAATGGAATATAATGCAGCACCAAAGCACCATAAAGAAGCTGATTAAATCCCTTTAATGGATACACATTTTCATTGGTTGAAAATTAACATGACAACACCAACATTAATTAACTGCCATTTAAAATTTTAGCCTTACTTTCTAACACTCTCATTCTGCATAATCATGCTACAGCCACACTGACCTTCTTACATTGCCTGAACTATGCCAGATTTTCTTTACCATAGGTTCTTTACATTATGTTCTTCCCTCTGTTTGAAATGTTGTTCACACAATCTCTCAACTATTAATACCTAATTCTTGATCATTTTTCAGATCTTGGTAGAAAATAAATTTATTTAGAAGAGTTTTCCTTTGCTGATAAATAACTGGTTCCTAATGTTATGCTTTTATTATATGATATTTTCCTTCAGCCTATGCACATTCAGATTTATTTGTTCAAAATCTGTCTGACTGGTAAATTGTAATCTCTGTGAGTTCACAGAATCTACCTATATTATAAGAGTACAACACATAACACATGGTAGGTTCTCAAGTAATATTAAATTACATGATTGAACAAATAAGTTAATCAATATGGACAGGAGAAAACACAATAAGGGGAAACTGTCAGCCAATAATAAAATGTGTGTCTATGAATATTCAACTCTCTTCTTCTAATCCAGATTGGAATCAAATAACTGATCATTGTTGAGAAATCTTTCATTTAAAAAATTTGCCTAAATGAAGGGTAGAAGGATGTTAAACAGGTTTTTAAAATACATGGATAAAAAAATATAAAATGATTTTATGAAATAAATATTGTAACCAAAATGCACAAAGAATTTTTAGTCTAAAATATTAATAGTATTCTACTTATAGTTCACTGCTCACTTTTCCCCCAACTTTTCCTAAAATAAAAACACAGAAAAAAATTCACACTCATATTAAAAATTAAGTCAGTCGTCCTTATATAATATATATAATATCTGTATGAAATATACTCTAATTACAATATTAACAGTAACATAATGGGAAATACATTTGACAGATGACTTTTGTTTCTTACTTGAAGTTATGTTTGGCAAAATTAAAATTATACCAACTTGAAAACTGGTTAGCTTTCTCTAATACACACATATTATTTCCTAAGATGAAGAAAAGATTTTCTGTCTCAGAATGTTCAATAACACACATTTTGAGATTTTAACTCCCATAATTTAACACTGCAAGTATATAGATGTACACTTGGGGACACATTCCATTTAGAAAGATAGAAATTTCCAAAGTGAGATGTGACAGAAAGAATATTGATAAGAGTGCATTTAGGTGAACTGTAATTTTCTTAATATTGAACAGCCATACTGGATAAAACTCTCACATGTCTTATACTAGGAGTCATAAGTTGTAAATCTCAATCTGTATCAGATCAGATTAAAAATTTACAGAGGAATTCTACAAATATTTAAAATAAGACTGTTCAGAATTCCATATTTACTTGATTCAAGTTATGTGTGCAATTCATTGCAAGTGTAAGAGAATGCTATTATGCAACAATTTTGCTTTTATTCTCAATTTCTGTATTTTAGTTAAACCAAAATTGAGCAAACTATAGTTCACAATCCAATGTAAAAAGTTTTAAGGGAAAATAGCTATGGTCACTTATTTACCTATTGTCTGTGACAAGTTTAGCTACAATGGCACAGTTGAGAGGTGGTGACAGAGACTTTATGACCTACAAAGCCTAAAATATCTACCCTCTTACTCTTAACAGAAAGATTTGCTGACACTGCTGTGTCACTTCACTTATCTATTCCTTGAATATGGGAATGTTAGCCTTAATTGTTTTAGTTTGTATTGAAATTACCAATAAGCCTTAAACAACTAGATAGTCACTGAGTAAAAGGTAGAAATTTGACACCATGGACCACTAAATCTAAGGAAAAGCTACATAACCAGAAATTGAAGAAATGGGACTAGATAAGTTTTTCCTCATTCCAGTATATGTAAATTAAACAATAAATAAATACACAAAATATGTATCTAAAGCAACTTCATAATTGTATCTTCCCACAGGAAGTTAAAGTTTCAAAGGTTCAAATTTGAACAATCAGTCCCATTTTGGTAGATATTTTATACATACAGCCCTCCTAAAATCTTTATGGATCTTCTGTGTGTCTGATTATGTCTCACCCATGCTCTAAAAGTCATACAAATGGCAGGTTTTGATAAATGCCTCTCACTAGAAGGCTAGCCCATGTTTCATTAAATTTTTATTTATTTATTTATTTTACTTGGAGGCTGATTACTTTACAATATTGTAGTGGTTTTTTGCCATACATTGACATGAATCAGCCATGGGTGTACATGTGTTCCCCATCCTGAACCCCCCTCCCACCTCCCTCCCTATCCCATCCCTCAGGGTCATCCCAGTGCACCAGCCCTGAGCATTCTGTCTCATGCATTGAACCTGGACTAAAGATCTATTTCACATATTATAAGATACATATTTCAATGCTACTGTCTCAAATCATCCCACCCTAGCCTTCTCCACAGAGTCCAAAAGTCTGTTCTTTACATCTGTGTCTCTTTTGCTGTCTCTGTATAGGGTCATCATTACCATCTTTCTAAATTCCATATATATGCATTAATTTACGGTATTGGTGGTTTTTTTTTTTTTTTCTGACTTACTTTGCTCTATATAATAGGCTCCAGTTTCATCCACCTCATTAGAACTGATTCAAATTCATTCTTTTTAATAGCTGAGTAATATTCCATTGCATTTATGTACCACAGCTTTCTTATCCATCCATCGGCTGATGGATATCTAGGTTGCTTCCATGTCCTGGCTATTGTAAACAGTGCTGCGATGAACATTGGGGTACACGTGTCTCTTTCAATTCTGGTTTCCTCGGTGTGTATGCCCAGCAGTGGGATTGCTCGGTCATATGGAAGTTCTATTTCCAGTTTTTTAAGGACTCTCCATAGCCACTATTCTCCATAGTGGCTGTACCAGCTTGCATTCCCACCAACAGTGTAAGAGGGTTCCTTTTTCTCTGCACACTCTCCAGCATTTATTGCAAACCAAAAGAAAGCAGGAGTTGCAATACTCATATCAGATAAAATAGACTTTGAAATAAAGTCTGTAAAAAGAGTCAAAGAAGGACACTACATAATGATCAAAGGATCAATCCAAGAAGATGATATAACAATTATAAATATATATGCAACCAAGTTAGGAGCACCACAATATGTAAGACAAATGCTAACAAGTATGAAGGGGGAAATTAAAAGTAGCACAATAATAGTGGGAGACTTTAATACCCCACTCACACTTATGAATAGATCTACTAAACAGAAAATTAGCAAGGAAACACAAATTTTAAATGATACAATGGACCAGTTAGACATAATTGATATCTATAGGACATTTCATGCTAAAATAATGAATTTCACCTTTTTCTCAAGTGTACATGGAAGCTTCTCCAGGATAGATCACATCCTAGGCCATAAATCTAGCCCTGGTAAATTCAAAAAAATTGAAATCATCTCAAGCATCTTTTCTGATCACAATGCAGTAAGATTAGATGTCTTGAGAGACCCTTGGACTACAAGGAGATCCAACCAGTCCATCCTAAAGGAGATCAGTCCTGGGTGTTCATTGGAAGGATTCATGCTGAAGCTGAAACTCCAGTACTTTGGCCACCTCATGCGAAGAGTTGACTCATTGGAGAAGACCCTGATGCTGGGAGGGATTGTGGGCAGGAGCAGAAGGGGATGACAGAGGATGAGATGGCTGGATGGCATCACCAACTCAATGGGCATGAGTTTGAGTAAACTCCGGGAGTTGGTGATGGATATGGTGTGCTGTGATTCATGGGGTCACAAAGAGTCGGACACAACTGAGCAACTGAACTGAACTGAACTGAACAGGAAAAAAACTATTAAAAATAGAAACATATGGAGGCTAAACAACACACTTTTGAATAACCAGCAAATCACAGAAAAAAATCAAAATATGCCTAGAAATGAATGAAAATGAAAACACAACAACCCAAAACCTATGAGATTCAGTAAAAGCAGTGTTAAGGGGAAGGTTCATATCAATACAAGCCTACCTCAAGAAACAGGAGAAAAATTACATAAATAACCTAACTCTACACCAAAACAAGATTGCCAAGACAAATATCAATAACCTCAGATATACAGATGACACCACTCTCATGGCAGAAAGTGAAGAAGAACTAAAGAGCCTCTTGGTGAAAGTGAAAGAGGAGAGTGAAAAAGTTGGCTTAAAGCTCAACATTCAGAAAACTAAGATCATGGCGTCTGGTCCCATCACTTCATGACAAATAGACAGGGAAACAGTGGAAACAGTGGCTGACTTTATTTTTCTTGGCTCCAAAATCACTGCAGATGGTGATTGCAGCCATGAAATTAAAAGATGCTTACTCCTTGAAAGGAAAGTCATGACCAACCTAGATAGCATATTAAAAAGCAGAGACATTACTTTGCCAACAAATGTCCGTCTAGTCAAGGCTATGGTTTTTCCAATGGTCATGTATGGATGTGAGAGTTGGACTATAAAGAAAGTTGAGCACTGAAGAATTGATGCTTTTGAACTGTGGTATTGGAGAAGACTCTTGAGAGTCCCTTGGACTGCAAGGAGATCCAACCTGTCCGTCCTAAAGGAAATCAGTCTTGGGTGTTCATTGTAAGGACTGATGTTGAAACCGAAACTCCAATACTTTGACCAACTGATGCGAAGAGCTGACTCATTAGAAAAGATCCGATGCTGGGAAAGATTGAGAGCAGGAGGAGAAGGGGACGACAGAGGATGAGGTGGCTGGATGGCATCACTGACTCAATGGACATGGGTTTGGGTGGACTCTGGGAGTTGGTGATGGACAGGGAGGCCTGGCATGGTGTGGTTCATGGGGTCGCAAAGAGTCGGACATGACTGAGTGACTGAACTGAACACCTAAAGCAACTAGAAACAAGAAATCAAGCACCTCAGGGTTAGTAGAAGGAAAGAAATCATAAAATTTAGGGCAGAAATAAATGCAATAGAAACAAAGGAGACCATCACCAAAATCAGCAAAGCTAAAAGCTAGTTCTTTGAGAAGATAAATAAAATAGACAAACCATTAGCCAGGCTCATCAAGAAAAAAAGGGTGAAGAATCAAATCAATTAAATTAGAAATGAAAATGGAGAAATCACAACAGACAATGCAAAGGATTATAAGAGATTACTATCAGCAACTATATGCTAACAAAATGGACAACTTGGAAGAAATGGACAAATTCTTAGAAAAGTATAACTTTCCAAAACTAACCAGGAAGAAATACAAAGTCTTAACAGACCCATCACAAGCATGGAAATCGAAACTGCAACTGGAAATCTTCCAACAAACAAAAGCCCAGGACCAGATGGCTTCACAGCTGAATTCTACCAAAAATTTAGAGAAGAGATAGCACCTATCCTACTCAAACTCTTCCAGAAGATTGCAGAGGAGGGTAAACTTCCAAACTCATTTTATGAGGTCATAATCACCCTAATACCAAAATCAGACAAAGATGCCACCAAAAAATAAAACTGCAGGCCAATATCACAGATGAACATAGATGTAAAAATCCTTTATAAAATTCTAGCAAACAGAATCCAACAACATATTAAAAAGATTATACATCATGACCAAGTGGGCTTTTTCCCAGAGATGCAAGGATTCTTCAATATTCACAAATCAATCAATGTGATACACCACATTAACAAATTGAAAGATATTTCAGACTTTTTAAAGCCCAAGACTTTGAATTCCCTAAAAACGCTTTTGTCAAGCTGAACTATCTGCTAGGTACCACCTTAATCCATTGAGATGTCTTATCAAAGGATCCCATAACAACACTATTGATCTGATCTCTATTGTAAAACTGTCTTTCTTTTAGAATCTTTGGCTCACTGGATATGAGAAATAGCTTTGTTTCCCAACCTAGCAAGTTCTGATATCTCAGTATTCTCTTATAAGTTTGATTCCAAAGTGTCTTGTTATTTTTGTTTCATACATTTGTTCACAAACAACTGAAATAAATAAATACATGTTTTCAATATTTTATTTAGACAACTCTTCCTAAATCAAAAAGAACTTAAGGATTATTAAAAATCCAACTTTACCTGAGGAAACATTTTTACCAAATGATAACAAAGATACAACACAGGTGGCCATTTTTCTCAGACCCCTTTAGAGATTTCCTTGCCATTTTTTTCCAGGTTTCTCTAACAATTTTCTCACCATTTTCCCAGTTTCTATTAACACTTCTTTTCTGTTGTCATTCAGCCCCGAAACTAATGCCACCTATCCTAGGTTTCTGTTATGGCAACATTCTAGTCCTGAAACCAATTTCTGCGTCAGTGATCTACTGCCTCAATAATGCTGCATGGCAAACCACTAAAAAGTAACATCCAATGAGCACTGATTTATTTCATGAGTGTTCAGGTTGGCCGGCTCTTCTGGCTTTAATTGTGCTCACTCACGTTTCTGGATTTTAGTAGACTGTCAACTGGGACAACAAGTGATCCTGGGCCACTGGACCTCATCTTATTGCACCTTAGCTCATTCATATGATAATAATGGTGAGAAGAGGACCTGAGTAAAAGTGGAAACATGTGTTTTTTCAAGCCTATAGATGGATCACATCTGTTAACATCACTTTTATCAAAGCAAGTCACTTGTTTGAACTCAGAATCTAAGGGCTAGGAAATACACTCTGCCTCACTGGTGAAAGAAGCTACAAAGTCACATGGTGAAGGGTGTAGCTGGAGGGAGAAATGAAGAACCGGCCCATTAGTGTGGTCTACACAAGAGTTGTGGGCTTCAGTGGGAACGCTGGCTTCTCCTACTTAGGAAATCATTTCACCCTGCTATGCTTATCGCATATACTGTCTGACAGCAGACAGTTCAGAGAGAAAGTCTTATATGTCCAGTTTATTTTCCCACGATCCTGAAGATAGAAACCTTTACACAGATAGTCACTGAGTCCACGGGTAGAGAGACCAAGAACATTAATCTGATACATAAAAAATACTATATACATGCTCTTCTATTTGAAATAATGTCAGTGCTTTTTTTTTTTTTTTTTTTTTAATAGGTCATAGGACTTTGGGTATCTTAGCCATTCTATATCATTGCCTGTTTCTCCATAAGGCAATGTCTGTTTTGTTTTTGTATTTCTCCTTTCTCCCTAATCTGAGGAGAGTTTTTCCATCTTTGACTTTCTATGATTTAATAGAGCAAAGGGCATATAAAAGTTGTGGTTAATAAATGTATTAATTACTATTCTGATATAAAGAAGAATATATTTGAAACATAAGTAGTTCTCTGTAATAACAGAAAAAAATCCTAAAAATGAGAATCACAAATAAATTTTTGGTTGACTTGAGATGAGTTCCCTTAGCTTGGGTTCCCTTAGAAAGCAGAGCCATGGGTGTGGGGCTGTGTGCATTGTTTTATTAGGTAGTGCAGTCCCTTGACTGAAGGGTAAGGAAAATGAACAGAGAACGGGGAGATGGTCTAGGAAAAGATATATTAGGAAGATGTCCTCTGTTGGGACAGAGGTGACTCACCTCAGCTAAGGAGACTGACTGCCTGTTCTGCGGGACCATGTCCATGAAGGTCCATATAAATTGTGTTACAAGTATCTGTAAGGCATAGAAAGGGGGAAGAATTTATCTACTGACTCTTAGCACACTAATAAAAGTTCACTCCTGGAGTTTTAACTTCCCTGGCATTTCAAGGTGGTGCCTGTTTGCATTACACACACATAGGCAACCCCTCTATGAGTAAGGAAACAGAGCATCATGGATAGTATCACTAGCACAGTCCCCAACCGGTAGGTGAGAGTTGTCTGCTGGAGCCAGAAGCTCAGGTGAGATCAGTCAGTTCTCTCTCCTAGCTAGAGCGAGAAACAGCTAGAGCTGAGATGATCAGCAGTAGTCTTATAAAGAAAGAGTTGTTTTTTGTTTTTTTTTTTAATCAGGTTATTAAGACAACTGAAAGATTTAAATTCACCTAATTTGTCTTTTAATAAGCTAACATCCATTTGTTTGTCAGTTTATTGATTCAACAAATATCCAATGGCTAGCCATATTGTGCCAGACAGGATAATGGAAACCAGGTAGATGTGTTGATGAGAGGCACATCAAGGATTTTTAAATTTTCTGAAGAAAGAACTATGTTTTATAGAGTGACAAACAGATCACTTATAAACAGTATTAGACGTTAGGGGAAGATAAAGCAACGTATTTCCATATGGAGAATGAGTTCCAGTGTACCTTTTAGAATGAGTATCAAGAATAGTTTCAAAATTAATATTCCAAATAAACTGGAAACACTAAAAAATTTTTTGGAAAATAGAACTGGAGGAAATGTAAGTGATACAAGTGAAAGAACCAAAGAATGTGTGGGCTTTGCATGTGTAGGTGTCAAAATAAAAAGTCAAAGGAATGAAATCATACACTTCATCCCTTTGCAATAAAATCTCTAGCAATAAAACAGTGGTCATGAATTCTAAGTAAGAACCAAATATGGCAAATCATAGGAGCTAGTACATTAAATAAAGCATGCATTGAAAACTATTTTATAAGAGGTTTGTCATATCAAATAACTTGCTTTTAATTTTCTTCTGGCTGGCCTGGCCTACAACCAATTTTCATAACTGCATTTATGTAACATTAAGTTATGAAGAAGAGAATTATTTAACCATATCTATTTGGATAAAGGAGAAACAAAACAAGTTCTCTGTTATATATACATGTGGAAAAAGCATCAGGACTTCAGAAACTTTCTCAGCAGGAAGCCAGTGTTAAATAGCAAAGGACAAAAATAGATTTGGCATACAGAGGGCACAGAATTCATCTAAATCATTCAGCTGATAGAGTCTGAGGATAAAGCTGAAGTGGTAAAAAAATCAGTCTATAAATTGTTCTATTGACATGGGAAGAAAGTAAGTGTGGACCTATTTGTTTCAAAGAATTTCTTAAATTCCTAAATATACTATGTTTGAACAGACTATTAGGTGTTTCTCCCAACTCATCACATCTACAGCTTCAGCAAGAGCTATATATAAATTAAGCAAATATGCTCATATATATGAAGACTTGTTTTTCTGATTCCCTGCATCGCTCTATTTTATTTTTTCCTTTGCTAAATATCTGGGTAAGATAATGAGGACACTATAAGCAATATATCTGCAAGAAGGTGATTATTTTTATATGTCTCTCCATGGTCAAATTGAAACTCTTTCTTATGTGAAATTCATGCAGTGTTCCCTGTTCAATTTCAGTAAAAGAGATCCTATCATGTGTGTACCACACACTACTTTAGCAGCTTCATTTGACAGATGGGCACTGTTCAGGAACACATTTTTCCTAGTTCTGACAGTACCTAGGAGTTGAATTTCCCCTTATATGTTAGATTTAGCGTCAGAAAGCTTTTAAATACATGTAGTCACATATGCAGCACAGTAATGGAACGTCTGTTCGATACTCAAGAGCATAGTATGGCAAAAAATGATTAAATGCATATTGACACTCTGGGGGAATGTAAATATATTTTTATTTGTATCATGTGAAAAGTGTAAGTTTCATTAAAGATCTATTTCAGTTATCCATAAATTGGCTACTGGTCATAACAATTCAGATTTTAGTGCAAAACACAGCAATAATATAATCGGAAATCACAAATGTGATGTCATGTTTTACAAAATAAAAATATATATTCAGCAAATAGAAACAAAGATACCTAGAAAATCAAGGTTTATAAAGAAATACCACTATTCATTACTTTCTACTAAATGAAATATTTAACTCATCAGCATCTCTTCTGCTACAAATAAGACAGCGTATTTTTCACCCTTAATTTATTGTTATCTTCAAATAAAACCATGCTACATCTAATTATAAAACCATTTTGTTAGCACAAATATATCACAGAATTCCTTAATAGATTTTCCTTACCACAGATGAAAGTAAAAAGAACGCCCTAAATCTCTTGTCAATACAGTATTTTTTCCTCTACTTTTCAATTATTATACAAAGGAAATCTTGTTATAATCTGCTCTTTGTTCTCCGCAAAGTTGAGCATGGGTATTACCACTGGTTTCAGTATTGAGAATTGGCGTGCACAAAGGAATGTCAGTTCAAAAGGCTTTCAAATAGTACACAGAGCATTTCTACTAGATAGAAGATGAAGTGTTATAGCATTAATAAGTCTTTCAGGGCAAACAGATATATCATTTTTAAAGAGTGAAAGCAGGCTTTTTTAACTTATATAATATTTAAATGTTTGAAAATATAGCATGGTGATTGCACATTATTATTGGAAAATAGCAGGGATTTCTCTTGTCACTCTAGGGATATTTGCTAAGAATATCTTTTGTATATGTACAAACCTTTTAAGTTATATATTTGTGCTTATTTTCTTCAGCTATTTTTGAAAACATTAAAAAGAAAATGAGTGGGAATGTCTTGTAGATGACTCTCTACAATCACTGAAGTATCCTAACTATCACAAATAATAACCAAAACCCAGGCATTTCTCCAAGGGGCATGACAATAACAGTATTCTCTCTCAAGCCTCCAATATCAACTTTCATGACTTTCTTAAATTAGACTACATAAGCTAGTAAATTTTCTTTTTTCTTTCTAGTTTATGTACCCTGGACTTGGAGTTGAAGAAATCAACAAACTTGAAATGCTAACAAGCACAGATGCAAAAAATCCCAAAGGACCAGGAATGTACAGCCTAGAAAAGGCAAAACACTTAGATAATAGCTGGTCTATGTGAAACTAACCTCACAGAAAAATACTGTGGTCCCATTCCAACTCAACCAACAGAGATTGATGAGCATAGACTTTACCAGAGCATAGACACTACCAGAGAGAAAGGCATCATGCCACCAACTTGTCATGCAAGCAGAAATTACACGGAAGACTAAACTTTCAGGTCAATCAAGAAGCAACACAGTCACCATCCCATTCCCACTGGAGTGATGTCAGTGGAAGCCTAGTGGAGAGTCATGAACTTCATCATTACCCAGAGTTAAGGTATTTCTCCTACTTCCAAGCTGTCAGTAGAGTTATAGAGAGCTATAACTAGGTACTCCCATTATTACCGTCAAGGTGCTATTGCTGGGCATGTAGTGGACATTCAGGAATTCCATCCCCACCTAGAAATAATAAAAAGTCCTTACGCCCCTCAAATGATAAGAGGCTTAGTGGAAAACTTGGACTTCTATTTCTACCTAAAGATACAAAGAATAGTGAAATGGACATTTCAGAACTGAAAAACATAATAACATCAAAACTCAGTGGTTAGGATCAAGAGCAGAATGAAAGGGAACGAAGAAAGGATTAGTGAACTTGCAAATAGAATAAGAAATGTCCCAATCTGAACAATAGAGGGAAAGTACATTGGAAAGAAAGAAACGGAAGGAAAGAGAAGAAAAGTAGAAAAAATATTTATATATCTTATTTATATTTATATCTTTAAGATGTTTAAGGTAAGGTTTCAAAACTTTACCTGAAAAGGAAAATTGCTACCAGTAGACCAAGGAAAGTCTTGTATCTCTAATGTAAAACCTAGAGTGACCATTATAAAATCTATACAATGTTGTATACTCCAAAATACTATTAAGTAAAGCAAAATAGTATACTAAAAATATTCAAAAGACCAGAAGAAAGGCTTGGAAGAAAAAAAAAGAGAGAGAGAGAGAGAAAAAAACAAAAAATACAAGACCACTCAGAACACAAAAAATAAACTTGGAAATTTAAGCCCTAACTCACCAATAATTATATTAAATATAAATCATTTAAATAAATCAATGAAGAGGAAGACAATGACATTTAAATTTAAAAAATCATTTAGATTAGAAAACATACACAGTTTATAGGAAATTCATTTCAAATTTAGTAGTATAGCTACATTGAGTGTAAAAGATAAAAAACTTACATCATGAAATATTAATCAAAATAAAGCAAGATTAGCTATACTAGTGAAAGATAAAGTATTCTTCACAGCAAACAAATTACTAGAGGCAGAAAGGGACACTACATTATAATAAAATCATTAACCTACCTAGAAGACATAGCCATCCTAAATGTGTATTCAGCAAGCAAGAGTTGCATAACATGTAAACCATAAACTGATAGAATTGAAGGGAGAAATAGACAAATCCACAAAACTATTTGGATATTTCAGTATCACTCCCTCAAAAACTGATTGACCAGGTACACAGAAAATAAGCATGACATCAACCTACAGGATGTAACTGATGTGTGTAAAACACCTCCATCTGACAACAGCAGAACGACATTCTTGTCAATAACTCATCACATACATATACATACTATATATTACATTTTTATAATGACAATGTTATGGAAATAGAGAGGAGATTAGAAGTTCTCTAATCTCTAACAGAGAACAGATTAGAAATTCCTGATTTGGGAGAGAGCCAATGGGTGTGGCCAGAAAAAGGCAACGTGAGAGATTCTATGGTAATGGGAATCATGTGTATCTTGACTGTATAACAGTCAATATCCTGGCCATGATGTACTATACTTTTACAAGATGTTACCACGGAAGAAACTGGAAAAAGAATAGACAACGTATCTCTATATTATTTCTTACAAGAAATAATTTTAAGAATTATATCAGTTCAATTATTTTTAACATTTCTTCTTATTTAAAACTTTTATCTTTTTGTGTTGTAACAATAATCTGTCTCACATATTTGCTTTAATTGAAATGATCAAAAGCATAAATAAACTCCAAAGGCAGATACTGGAAAATTTTTAAAAGTACGTTTGAGTCTAGAATTTTATGAACCATTCTAGAATCAAATGTACTTTTAAAAAATTTCCAGTATCTGCCTTTGGAGTTTATTCATGCATAGGTTAGAAGTATGAAGTATAATTTCCTCACTGTGTTGGATGGTAAAAATTATCTAACTTTGAATTAAAATTTACTTTGAACCATTTGTAATGAAGTGTGCTTATGTTAAGAACTTGAGAATTCATCATTAAAATAGTTCTTGTATTCTTGCTTTTGAAGTTACTTTCAAGGTAGGAACTTTGCTAATAACAAACACCCAAGGATGAATCATCAACTGTCTAGCAACTTAGATAAAATGAATAAAATTAGGGAAGAACTGTACAAGAAAATGTCTTAAATTTCAGCTTTATGGATGCATTCATCCAAGTACAATACTGAATTTTGCAAGCTTACTCTTTAAGAGGGTTTAATTCACACCTAAAAGCTTTCAAGAAATTATCTTGATCATTACATGCTAACTGTATTTAGTATAATTTTCTTAGAAACATTTCTTTTTCTCTCCATTTGAGCCTCATGGCATACTGCATCTTGTATCATTTTTAAGAGCTACATTTTTGTAAAAGTACTGAGTTCTGAGTTTGGAATGCTGTTACACTGGGCACAAAACTGGGCACAAAAACAAGGAACCAGAATATTCTGTAGTATGCAAGTGTTGAGATCTGTCACAGTGTAGACCTTTGATAGCTATAAGGTTAAGTGTCTCAAGCACACAACTAAATGGGAATTCAATTTCAGTTTTGAAAGGTGCCAGTAACAGCACTCATTCACTTTTCACATAGTAGAACCTATCTGCTTTGGTTTCCTCTGCTCTAGCTTCCTCCCTTTCCTCACCCAATACTCCACTACATACACATTTTCTATTTAAATTAGCAAAATATCCATTAAATCAATTAAAAATGACCAACCCCATGAAAGAAGAAAAAAGCAATTAAGAATGTTTAAAAGAGTGGAGGCTCAATTCACCACAGTTTGCTTTCATCCATTGTAAAAATTCACAGATATTCATTATTTCATAAATTAAACTCTTCTATTAATAATTTTTTCCAATAAATGATACTTCTCATGTAATTCCTTTAGTATTCATGTTCTGTTAAGGCTTTTCATGCTTGCATACCTTTCCTTCTCCACTATAAACTTTAAGGAATCAACTACAAAGTTCTCACAAAAAAAACTAAACCAAAAAAAAATTAATAATTTCTGTGCAGGAACTGCAATCTCTCAGCATATTTTCCCCTTAAGTGGCACAAATTCCGTGCCAGATTTAGATAATTGACAGATTTATGCATGTGTAGAGTGCCTTCGTGCCTTTTCTATCATGTGCAGAAGAGTTTATAAAATCCCTTAAGGCTCAGCCAGAAGCTTTGGCACATTTTCTAAGCAGGAAGTTGGACTCATAGTCCTAATGCAAGCCTGCTGGTGAATGAAGTCATAATTCTGAAGAAGTGAGGCCACTGCAGGTTAAAGAAAGAACAAAAGGTCTATTGCTTTGAGGCTGGCAAGGTGTAGGTCATAAACATATTGTTTAAAAACAAAGAAATCAACAGCTCAACATACAGAAATAAAAAAGGTAATCTTTATGTTTCCAGAAGCTATTCAGATTCATAGTGTGCTTGCTTTTTGGATTTCACAGGAAAATTAAATTGTTATTGTTCCTTTCAACTATATTTTAGCAAAGTTAAAAAAAAAAGTGGTCAGTGATCAACCAAATGAGTTACATTTTGCCACCCTTAATTCAAAATAAATCAGAAGAGTTAACAACTTAGCATTTTACATTGATTGGATAAATGCAGACTTTACTCTGACTCTTTCCTACACAACATTTCACTGTACATAACTTGAATTAACATGTCATTCAATAAATTAGCATTCAATCACTAATAAGATAAATATACTGTATTAATAATAAAATGGTTAAATTATTTGCATAATGTATATTCATTATAATGCTTTATTTACCTTTAGCCATTCTGCTCTAAGTTTGTTTATGTCATATGATCTCAATAATATTGAATTAGCTTGAAAATAACAGGGGGACTTTGATTCTGCATCAGATAGGCTTTCTTATGTCCTAAATAAAATCACAATCATCAAAGAAATTGAGTAAATTCACAATATTTTATTGAGCATCTATTATATGTTCAATAATGTGCTACAAACGTGAGTGGATCCAAATACACAATATATTCTCTGATTTTAGAAAGCTCACAACATATCAAAATAGTTAAATAAGTGGTAAATGATATATCTAAAGAAGAGTAGAAGCAGCTCAGAACAAAAAATAAAATTTTCAGGAAAAAGTAAAACAATTCTAATATTTATAATTTTTCCACTGTGTTAATTAGGTTAGAAGAACACATTGCCTTTGTTATTACATGCAGTCTACTAGAAAATAGGTATGCATATAAGTAACTTGACTATTATAATATTGTATAATTTACATATGTATCATATTATGGTGATTCTTGAGATAGAGAACAATGTTGGTTAAGGAAACTATTAACCTTTAAAAGAAACATTAAAGAATCCACCTGCCAATGCAGGAGATGTGGGTTTGATCCCTGGTTCAGGAGGATGCTACAGAGCAACTGAGCCTGTGTGTGAGAGCCTGGGAGCCACAACTAGTGACGTCCCGGTGCCTAGACCTTGTTCTCTGAAACAAATGAAGTCACCACAGCGAGAACCCTGCGCACCTCGACTAGAGAGCAGCCCCTACTCCTTGCAACTAGGGAAAAGCCTGTGCAGCAACCAAGATCCAACACAGCCAAAAGTAAATAAATGAATAAAATTTAAAATCTGAGGCAGAAGCCGAAACATGGCAGAAAGAAGGAACTCATGTGGAGGAAGACACGGCAATAAAAATGAATGGTTTCATTCATTATGGCAGAATGAAAACATAAAGGCAAGTTCAGTTCCATGCATATATAGCAAGGAATAACGAGTTGAATTTAGCTAGAGTTTGCTTTGTTAATACAGGAGAGGCAGAGATGTGGGTTCAGCCTCTGAGTTTGGAAGATCCCCCGGAGTAGGAAATGGCGATCCACTCCAATAGTCTTGCCTGGAGAATCCCATAGACAGGAGCTTGGTGGCCTTATTCTCCTTAGGGTTACAAAGAGTCGGACATGACTGAAGCACACACAGAGTATACGCTACACATTATATGATAGTGGGAGAAAATTTTCCGAGGCACTTACTTGGGTTGTAACAAATAATGCTTACATTCCTGGTGGTAGTTTAGTCGCTAAGTCGTGTCCAACTCTTTCGACCCCATGGATTGTAGCCTGCCAGGCTCCTCTGTCCATGGGATTCTCCAGGTGAGACTACTGGAGTGGGTTGCCATTTCCTTCTCCAGGGGGTCTTCCTGACCCAGGAATCAAACATGGGTCTCCTGCCTTGCAGGCAGGTTCTTTACCAACTAAGCAGTTCCTGGATGAGGAGACAACGAAAATTGTTCTGGGTCATTCAGCTCTGGTAGTGTAATAATCAAAATAAGTTCACAACTAGAATGTGTGTGTGCTAAAATCACTTCAGTCAAGTACCACTCTTTGTGACCCCATGGACCGTAGCCTGCCAGGCTCCTCTGTTCATGGGATTCTCCAGGCAAGAATACTGGAGTGGGTTGCCATGCCCTCTTCCAGGGGATCTTCCTGACCCAAGGATGGAACCAGAGGCTCTTATATCTCCTGCATTGGCAGACAGTTTCATTACAACTAGCGCCACCTGGGAAGTCCTCAACAACTACAATGTACTGCAATAAAAATTTAAAAAAATGCAAACAAGTGTAGTGTTTAAAACCCATTCACCCAGAAGTCCTGAAATAATTTTAAATTATGTAAGACTCCAATCTAATGCATTCAAGCGATTATAAACTCAGGAAATAGTGACTAATAAATTTTTGAAATCTGGGAAGAAAATAATTGACATTTTTCATATCTCTTATCACTTATGTACACTGGGTACAGATTTTATTTGGAGTTCACTCACAGCATGATTAAATTGTCAAATTTTAATGTAAACCAAACATATGGAAGAAAAGAAAGAAAACAAGAGCCAATTTAATTGAAAAGTTCAGTCCTAGACCTTCATTTCAAACTTTTATCCCAAGGCACAAGTTTCTTTTTCCAGTCATGAAGCCTTGGGCTTTTTCTCATTGTTTAATTTGTAAATGATTGTAACGTGAAACAACCAACAATAGAAAATATGAACTCCATAAATCACATCTGATTACTACAGCTAGAATGACCCAATTGGAGAACACTTGAGGTTTTTTGTTTGTTTGTTTTTAATTTCTTTTTTTTAAGTCTTCTTTTTTTTTTATGTAGAACATTTTTTTTTTTAACTTTATTGGATTTGTTACAATACTGCTCCTGTTTTATGTTTTCGTTTTTTGGCCCCAAGGCATGTGAGATTTTAGCTCCCTGACCAGGGATCAAACCTGTGTTCCCTATATTGGAAAGCAGATTCTCAACCAATGAACCACGAAGCAAGTCCCAGCACTTAAATTCTTTATTTTATTAAAGAATAAGCAGCTTGATACATATGCTAAATGAATTGAGTGAAGCAATTAATGTAGTTTTCTATTACCATTCACATCTTTTCCATATTCTTGATCTTAGACATCTTGACCAGTAGCTGTCTTTTCAGGCTGATCAAAAGGTAAGAGGGAGAGAGTATAAAACAACACAAGGAAAGATGGAAGGAGGGCAGAATATCAGAATGTGCTTAATGGAAATTAAATTTATTGTATGTATAGTTTACATTAATGGCATTGTTAATAAAATCATTCAATTGTGACCCTAACCTAGTGCTCCATAATAACATTTTGAGATACACTCCAAATTGAGAAGTCAACTGCAGACTTCTGAATTGTTATTATGCAGCAAAATATGTTTCAAAGCTTTTTGTCCAATCCACAAGGCCGAGAATATGGGGGGGGGGGGCATTGCTCAGCACGTAAAGAATTCACCTGCAATTCAGGAGACACAGGAGACCTGGGTTTGATCCCTGGATCAGGAAGATCCCCTAGAGAAGGAAATAGCAACCCATTCCAGTATTCTTGCCTGGGAAATCCCATGGACAAAGGAACCTGGAGGGCTACAATGCAAAAGGTTGTGATCAGTTTAACATGACTGAGCCACTAAACACACATACAAAAATTTAGTAAAATTTATCAGATATCACAAAGCACATATTTTCACATAAAATAGTCTCTAATCAGGTTCAAACAGTAGGTGAAATCATGTGAATTACCCTTGAGCTATTTATCCATTGCCACATAGAATTTTTTTCACAAAAAATAATTTCTAACATGGGTCACACAGTAGGTCAGAAGCTGTGATTTACCCCTAAGCTATCTAGGCATATAAACCAGTAAAAAAATAAAAATTAAAAAAAAAAATAGGACGATATGCACTACAAACAGTACGGTGGAGAAGTGATTAAAAATAATTTTTTCATGTTTATTCCCTTTCTCCTTCATCAGCTCACTCAACAGATGCTAAAATTTTCATAATATTACCTCAAATGAATATTTTATCTATTTTTTTAATTGAAGGATAATTGCTTTACAGAATTTTATTGTTTTCTGTCAAACCTCAACATGAATCAGCCACAGATATATATGTGTGTGTATATATATATATATATATCCCCTCCCTCCCCATCCCACCCCTCTAGGTTGATGTTTGAGTTTGAGTTTCCTGAGACATACAGCAAATTCCCATTGGCTATCTATTTTACATATGGTAATGTATGTTTCCATGTTACTCTCAAAATATCTCACCCTCTCCTCCCCTCTCCCCAAGTCCATAAGTCTATTCTCTATGTCTATTTCTCCATTTCTAAACTGCAAATAAATTCTTTAGAATCATTTTTCTAGATTACATATATATGTGTTCAGTTCAGTTTAGTTGCTCAGTCATGTCCGACTCTTTTCAACCCCATGAACTGCAGCATGTCAGGCCTCCCCATCCATCACCAACTCCTGGAGTTTACTCAAATTCATATCCATTGAGTCGGTGATGCCATACAACCATCTCATCCTCTGTCATTCCCTTCTCCTCCTGCCCCCAATCCCTCCCAGTCCCAGGGTCTTTTCAAATGAGCCAGTTCTTTGCATCAGGTGGCCAAAGTATTGGAGTTTCAGCTTCAACATCAGTCCTTCAATGAATAGTCAGGACTGAATATATGTGTTAATATATGATATTTATCTTTTTCTTTCTGACTTACTTCACTCTGTATAACAGGCTCTAGGTTCATCCATTTCATTAGAACTGACTCAAATCTGTTCATTTTTTATGGCTGAGTAATATTCCATTGCATATATGGACCACAACTTCTTTATCCATTCATCTGTCAATGGACATCTAGGTTGCTTCCATGTTCTAGATATTGTAAATGACAATGGGAGACATGTGTCTTTTTTAATTTTGGTTACTCAGTATATGCCTAGGAGTGGGATTGCTGGGTCATATGGTGACCTAGTTCTTCCTAGTTTTTTAAGGAATCTCCGTACTGCCTTCCATAGTAGCTGTATCAATGTACATTCCCACCAACAGCGCAAGATCATTCCCTTTTCTCCACACCCTCTCCAGAATTTATTGTTTGTAGACTTTTTGATGATGGCCATTCTGACCAGTGTAAGGTGATATATCATTGTAATTTTGATTTGCATTTTCTAATAATGAGCGATATTGAGCATCTTTTCATGTGTTTGTTAGCCATCTGTATGTCTTCTTTGGAGAAAAATCTGTTTAGGTCTTATTCCTACATTTTGATTGGGTTGTTTGCTTTTCTGGTATTAAGTTGTATAAGCTGCTTGCATATTTTGGAAATTAATCCTTTGTCAGTTGTGTCATTTGCTATTATTTTCTCCCATTCTGAGGGTTGTCTTTTCACTTTGCTTATAGTTTCCTTTGCTGTGCAAAAGCTTTTAAGTTTAATCAGGTCCCACTTATTTACTTTTGTTTTTATTTCCATTACTCTAGGAGGTGGATCACAGAGGATCATGCTTTGATTTATGTCATCGAGTTCTCTGCCTATGTTTTCCTCTAAGAGTTTTATAGCTTCTGGTTTTACATTTAGGAATTTAATCCATTTTGAGTTTATCTTTGTGTTTGGTGTTAGGAAGTGTTCTAATTTCATTCTTTTACATGTAGCTGTCCAGTTTTCCCAGCACCACTTATCGAAGAGGCTGTCTTTGCCCCATTGTATATTCTTGCCTCCTTTGTCAAAAATAAGGTACCCAAAGGTGCATGGATTTATCTCTGGGCTTTCTATCTTGTTCCATTGGTCCATATTTCTGTATTTGTGCCAGTACCATACTGTCTTAATGACTGTAGCTTTGTAGTATAATCTGAAGTCAGGAAGGTTGATTCCTCCAGCTCCATTCTTCTTTCTCAAGACTGCATTGGCTATTCAGGGTCTTTTTTGTTTCGATATGAATTTTGAAATTTTTTTTTTGTAGTTCTGTGAAAAATGCCATTGATAATTTGATAGGGATAGCATTTAATCTGTAGATTGTGTTTGGTAGTATAGTCATTTTCACAATATTGATTCTTCCTACCCAGGAACATGGAATCTCTCTCCATCTGTTTATGTCATCTTTGACTTCTTTCATCAGTGTCATAATTTTCTGTGTAGGGTTCTTTTGGCTCCTTAGGTAAGCTTATTCCTAGAAATTTTATTATTTTTACTGCAATGGTGAATGGGATTTATTCCTTAATTTCTTTTTTTTTTTAATTAATTTATTTATTTTTTCAGTGGGTTCAGTCATACATTGACATGAATCAGCAATAGATTTACACGTATTCCCCATCCCAATCCCCCCTCCCACCTCCCTCTCCACCCGACCCCTCTGGGTCTTCCCAGTGCACCAGGTTCGAGCACTTGTCTCATGCATCCCACCTGGGCTGGTGACCTGTTTCACCATAGATAATATACATGCTGTTCTTTCGAAACATCCAACCCTCACCTTCTCCCACAGAGTTCAAAAGTCTGTTCTGTATTTCTGTGTCTCTTTTTCTGTTTTGCATATAGGGTTGTCGTTACCATCTTTCTAAATTCCATATATATGTGTTAGTATGCTGTAATGTTCTTTATCTTTCTGGCTTACTTCACTCTGTATAATGGGCTCCAGTTTCATCCATCTCATTAGAACTGATTCAAATGAATTCTTTTAATGGCTGAGTAATATTCCATGGTGTATATGTACCACAGCTTCCTTATCCATTCATCTGCTGATGGGCATCTAGGTTGCTTCCAGTCCTGG